>NC_084548.2:12512500-12707500 GCF_033978685.3 Nerophis lumbriciformis
TGTGTTTATCGCTAATGAGAACATTTCTCCAGGCTAAATATGAAAACCTAACCCCTCATTTTAATGTGATTCCATGTCATCTGCTTGACAATGCACTGGATCAAGTAACAACACATTTAAGGTGTGGACTGCAACTTTATACTCAGAACCACAAACACACAGCAGCTTCCTGTGGTGTTTTACCCTGTAGCCTGGTTGAAAAATGATATATTTCCCAAACAGTTGGGCGGGCTTCCCTAGGGGGGTGTGAGAGGCTGGGGGACTTCCAGTATTAGCATCTTTATTCATGCTAGAACAATATACAAGCCTGCTAAGTGGCCGCAGTGCTCATAGTAATCAACAGGCAGACCATAAAATATGACAAAGTATAGATCCTGTAACTCTTGGGTTTACTGTGAATATAGTAGGAAATTAGTAATATGCAGGGCTCAAATTTAATCACGGCAACCGCGGCAACTAAGACCGCCATTGTCTTTCGTCGTAATGCCCCAAAAATGTACCAACATGCCGTGACCGTAAATAGTTAAATCCTATACGACATGTTTCTGCTTAAACTCTTAATGGATCTGTTCCGATACAGCATCTACATGTGTATATATAAATGTACATAACTTAAAAAATTATAAATAAAAAAAATATCCCTCTATCAAAATGTAAAAATAGAGATAAAGGCATCATGTAATGACAAAAAGCTGACAAGTTGATATTATTAAAGAATACAAAAAAACGAATATTTGTCTTTAAATATATGGATAACGTTTATCTATAGCCTTTTTATTCGACATTACAAATGACATGATGGTATTTAGGGCTGCAGCTAACGATTATTTTTCTATCGATTAATCTATAGATTATTTTTTCGATTAATCGGTTAATCTATAGATTATTTTTTCGATTAATCTATAGATTATTTTTCCTTTTACCGATTATTTTTTTTATTTAAAATGAAGAGGAAAAAATAAATGTAGGCCAGTTTTTTCAAAAGGCATGGCTTTTATTTACAAAAAAAAAAGTATGGCCACTCAGTCAACATTGACAACAACATGACAAAATATTCTGTAACAATGTAAACATTTAAAACTTTTAACATTTAACAAAATTAAAAGTAGCTTATTTGCTTTTTAATGTGCAAATATAAAAGTAAACATCCAGTGCAAATTTTAATATTCTGGAATAGTATAAGCATTTAAAAAGTAAAAGTATTGCTTATTTTGCTTTAAAATGTGCAAAAATAAAGATAAACATCCAATACAAAAAAGTGCAAAACGGAAATATTCTGTAACAAGTGTAAACATTTCAACAAAAGTAAAAGTATTGCTTATTTGCTAAAATGTGCAAAAATAAAGCTAAACATCCAATTTAAAAAAGTGTACAGTGTAAACATTTCAACAAAAGTAAAAGTATTGCTTATTTTGCTTAATAACACAACAATGATTGTATGATTAAAGTGAAAGTTAATTGTTGGTTTGTACATAGTATATCTATCTGTTAATGTTGTAAAAGGTATTTGCACAACTAATTAACGTTAGCGTTTGTGACACGTCTTGTGCCGTGGGGTTCTTTCAGGACCGACAGACTGAACGCCAGACGGCTTTGCCAGGTTTACAATCTTTTAATTTTACACAAAGTCTTTTCTCTTCCAACTCTTTTCTCTTTCTTTCCTCGCTTTTCAGCTCCTCTTCCTCGCTCGCTCGTCGTCCCCTGTCGCTTGAGGCGTCGCTCCCGGCGCGCCCCGCCTCGCCGCTCGCTCGCCGCCGCCGCCTCTCCACAGCGTTAAAGAGGAGCGCGTCTTTGTAAACACTGAACAGGCACGCCAAACGCGCCTCTCAGAGCAAACGGTGCTTTAGTTTATGAATTTACAACGCAGATACAAATGACACATTCATGTTTTTGTGTAATAATGACAACGTATACGCACGCGGACGAATGACTTGTTGATGGTGATGGCAAGAACGCTGTCGGGGGTTTTCTTTTCAAATGTTCGTTCATAGCCGTTGTGCTGCTATGATAGGCCATTTCCGCTCGACACAGTGTGCATACAACAACATTATTAGGCCGTTTATTGAAATACTTCCACACTTTTGACGACTTTTGGCGTGCTTTTTTCCCCTCGCTCGCATCGTCTGCTTTGCGCTCCGCCATGACAGTAGTGTGACGTAAATATGCGACGCGCCGACGCACAAAAACGGCGTCGACGTATTTACGTAACCGATGACGTCGACTACGTCGACGCGTCGTTTCAGCCTTAATGGTATTACGTTCACACCCCAACACTTCTTTACCTAACAATCAGTAATCATGATTTCAATATTGATAACAATAATCTTAATTATTACTTTGGCCGTAATTGGCAGCCCTAGATCTCATTTTTATCTATATGGACAAAAAGTGCAGTTACGTCTTATGGCCATCAGGTGCCATCTTTCAAAATAATTTCAGATATATATATATATATATATATATATATATATGCATGTATATATGCATGTATGTATATTAGGGCTGCAACAACGAATCGATTAAATCGATTATAAAAATAGCTGGCGATTAATTTAGTCATCGATTTGTTGGATCTATGCTATGCGCATGTGCAGAGGCTACTTTTTTTTTTAAATTGTATTTTATTTTTTTAAATAAATCTTTATTTATAAACTGCAACATTTACAAACAGCTGAGAAACAATAATCAAAATAAGTATGGTGCCAGTATGCTGTTTTCCCCCCCCAATAAAATACTGGAAAGGATAGAAATGTAGTTTGTCTCTTTTATCCGATTATTAATCGATTAATCAAAGTAATAATCGACAGATTAATCGATTATCAAATTAGTTGTTTGTTGCAGCCCTAATGTATATGTATGCATGTATTTATGTATGTATGTACTGTATGTATGTATGTATATATATATATGTATGTACTGTATGTATGTATGTATATATATGTATGTATGTATATATATATGTATATGTATATATGTATATATATATATATGTATAATGTTTGCCTTGGTGCCCTTCTAACTTGCCTTGGTGCCCTAAAATATGAGCCCTCCTTTAAGGCAATACTTGCCTTGACCTTAAAAAGTTAAATTTCGAGGCCTGAATATCCATTAGTTGATTAGGGTATTTTTTATTTGGAGCAAGTGCTTGTCAACAGCTAGCTTAACACATACATATCGTTAATATTATCAGGTGTTTAATAGTATTTCTATTCATAGTAGGCATAAAATGTATGTTCAGAAATCCAAATTAATGTTCTTCTTAGAGGTAAAGGAGGCCCACAGCTGCTCGTTGAGAAGAGCGATACACAATGCTTTCATGTCAGTGTCGCCAAAAGTGTCAAATCAGGGAAGGAACTGTCGCTAAATTTGTTGCAAGTCCCATTTTTGAAAAAGATCATCGATACTCTAGAGATACCCGCTAAATCTAGCTACAACGTTGCTAAGTTGACAACACTGATCACTCCTGCTTTGTCTTTTTATTCTCTGGCAGACTTGCTGTGTGTGAGCAGTGTTACGGTGAATCCGGCCTTTGTAATAACATTCATCAACGTTCCTAATACAGTATTTTGTGTTTATTAAAGCTGTTGGACGCTGGACACATAATGGCAAATTTATAAATGAATGTTTAGGAAACACTGCTGGTGTAAATATACTTAATAGATACTTTATTAGTCCTTTGCAGCACATTGTTACCCAACCCACATTTACAGATAGTATAGCACAAACAAAACAATTGTAAATATATAAAACAGAAAATGTAGATAAAATGAAATAAAAAACAGGCTCTTATGTGCATTATGTATTATCAACAGAGGTGTAAAAAATGATCAATTCTTTGATGCATCGCTGTTAGAAAGTGGGCGATTCTTAATCGATGGACAAATGTACATATATCGATCATTTGTGTATGTTAAATAATGGAGAGAAGAGGACAAGCTATGCTAGCCGCAGTGCCAAGCTAACTTGAATGTGAAGTAGTGAAACAAAGATTAAGGTCTTTGTAAACTTCAGCAAAGTCTAACTGATACCGCGCATCAACAGAGAGTAACCAGATAAAAAAAAGGAAATTAGCAAGTAGATTAAAAAGACAGGAGACATAATAAAGCCCGCACAGTGCGCCAACGCTGTCAGTCACAGATTGGAATGGGCAGATAGTAGATACAACACACGTCTTTGAGATGCACGTTTACACCGAGCAGGGGCAAAGTGTCTCAACATTCCGTGGTTTTAGGAGGCACGGAAATTAAAAAAAGAATGCCTGCCTGCTCACCAAGTATGTTTATTTATTCTATCACTGCTCAGTTTTCTACAGTAAGCATTTATCTAGTCTTATATATATATATATATATATATATATATATATATATATATATATATATGTATATATATATATATATATATATATATATATATATATATATATATATATATATGTATATATATATATATATATATTAGGGATGTCCCGATCCAGGTTTTTGCACTTCCGATCCGATACCGATATTGTTTTTGCACTTCCGATCCGATACCGATACTGACCGATACCGATACTGGCCTATCCGAGCATGTATTAAAGTTTAAAGTTATTTAGCCTACTTAGTTGTCAGAATCATGTTGAAATGGGTTTTAGTACTCTTGATAACAACTAGCCAGCTGAATTAGGGGAGTTTGAATAATACACAATGGTTGGTAACAAGAAACTGACCTGTTTATTCAAGGATAAACACAAAATAGACAAAATTATACATGACAAACAGAAATGGCATCATTGAACTAGGGCTGGGGGATATGGCCTTTGTTTAATATTGCGATATTTTAAGGCCATATTGCGATACACGATATATATCTCGATATTTTGCCTTAGTCTTGAATGAACACTTGATCCATATAATCACAGCAGTATTGTGATTCTATGTGTTTTGATTGATTGATTGAGACTTTTATTAGTAGGTTGCACAGTGATGTACATATTCCGTACAATTGACCACTAAATGGTAACACCCCAATAAGTTTTTCAACTTGTTTAAGTCGGGGTCCACTTAAATTGATTCATGATACAGATATATACTATCATCATAATACAGTCATCACACAAGATAATCACATTGAATTATTTACATTATTTATAATCCAGGGTGTGGAGGGGGGCGCCGGATGTACGTGTCAAAAAGACAGCCAAAAGAGTTTGATATGAGAATAAATCTAAAGTTAAAATATAGGGTAGAAATGCACCCATTTGCAGGAAATGTAGTCTTGATTTTCAAAATTTTCTTTCAAGGTTTGCATGTCTACATTAAAACATTCTTCTTCATACTGCATTAATATATGCTACTTTTAAACTTTCATGCAGAGAAGGAAATCACAACTAAAAAAAAATCACTATTTTTTTCATACGGTGTTGATGTGGAAATGTTTGCCTCGGCATTTTGATGGTGTGGACGTGTGGCACCGAATGGAGATAAGCGTCTCGACAGACGTTACAATATTTGAACAATGATGACAAAAACTGTTTTCTCTGTCGTGTCCGTGTGTCGAAAATTGTTATGCACTTATTTTTTTATTTGATTTTGTGCATGGCATATAATTGCTATGCGCAGAGGACGCTTGAGCAGGCGCGCACCTTAGAGGGAGCGTTGGTCACACGGCTGCGCTAGCATCACAGCTAACGTTAGCCATGCTGCTACCTCTCTGCTCGGGGAGGGCGTATACGTATGTGACGTATGACGTGACAGTATGTGACGTGTGTCGTGACAGTATGTGACGTGTGTAAGAAGGTGCGCTTGCTGTCTGTGAGAGGGAGACACCAGAAAGAATGAGAAGAGCCTGTCGTGTAATGCCAGCAGCTAAAAGCAACTGCGTGAGAATCCACAGACCTGTGGATGTGTTGAAGGTGTGCTGGAAAATGCGGAACGGAAATTAGGGAGCAGCAGAAAAGTGGAATGTATTATTTAAATCGGTGCGTTGGAAAACACGGACCGGAGTTTTTTTTTTAACTGGATCTGGATCGGCATTTTCCCATGCCTTGCCAATACGCATTTTTTTGGCAAATATCGGCGGCCGATCCGATCCAAATATCGGATCAGGACATCCCTAATATATATATATATATATATATATATATATATATGTATGTATGTATGTATGTATATGTACCGGTATGTATATATGTATAAACATATATATATATATATATATATATATATATATGTATATGTATATGTATGTATAGATGTATAAAATATATATATATATATATATATATATATATATATATATATATATATATATATATATATTAGGGATGTCCCGATCCGATATTTGGATCGGATCGGCTGCCGATATTTGCCAAAAATTGCGTATCAGCAAGGCATAGGAAAATGCCGATCCAGATCCAGTTTAAAAAACGCACCAATTTAAATAATACATTCCACTTTTCTGCTGCTCCGTAAGTTCCGTTCCGCATTTTCCAGCACACCTTCAACACATCCACAATTGTCACGCAGTTGCTTTTAGCTGCTGGCGCACCTTCTTACACACGTCACATACTGGCACGTCATACGTCACATACTGTCACGTCATACGTCACATACGTATACGTCCTCTCCCAGCAGAGAGGTAGCAGCATGGCTAACGTTAGCTGTGATGCTAGCACAGCCGTGCGAGCAACGCTCCCTCTAAGGTGCTCGCATATCAAACTCTTTTGGCTGTCTTTTTGACACTTACATCCGGCGCCCCCCTCCACACCCTGGATTATAAATAATGTAAATAATTCAATGTGATTATCTTGTGTGATGACTGTATTATGATGATAGTATATATCTGATAGTATATATCTGTATCATGAATCAATTTAAGTGGACCCCGACTTAAACAAGTTGAAAAACTTATTGGGGTGTTACCATTTAGTGGTCAATTGTACGGAATATGTACTTCACTGTGCAACCTACTAATAAAAGTCTCAATCAATCAATCAAAACACATAGAATCATCATACTGCTGTGATTATGTGCATCAAGTGTTCATTCAAGGCTAAGGCAAAATATCGAGATATATATTGTGTATCGCAATATGGCCTTAAAATATTGCAATATTAAAAAAAGGCCATATCGCCCAGCCCTAGTTCAATGATGCTATTTCTGTTTGTCATGTATAATTTTGTCTATTTTGTGTTTATCCTTGAATAAACAGGTCAGTTTCTTGTTACCAACCGTTGTGTATTATTCAAACTCCCCTAATTCAGCTGGTTAGTTGTTATCAAGAGTACTAAAACCCTTTTCAACATGATTCTGACAACTAAGTAGGCTAAATAACTTTAAACTTTAATACCTGCTCGGATAGGCCAGTATCGGTCAGTATCGGTATCGGTCAGTATCGGTATCGGATCGGAAATGCAAAAACAATATCGGTATCGGATCGGAAGTGCAAAAACCTGGATCAGGACATCCCTAATTATATATATATAACTTTTGGTTGTAAACGTTAGTTTTGTACACTTATATATTAAATGAACAAATATATATACCCAACACTTCAGTTTTTTGCTCCCATTTTTCATGAGTTGAACTCAAAGGTGTAAAATATGTACCATATACACAAAAGACCTATTCCTCTCAAATATTATTCACAAATCTTTGCCAAGATAATCCATCCCACCTCATAGGTGTGGCATATCAAGATGCTGATTAAACAGCACAATTATTGCACAGGTGTGACTTAGGTTGCCCACAATAAAAGGCTGCACTGAAATGTGCAGTGTTGCTTTATTAGGGTCTGGGGGGGGGTGACATGTCCGGTGAGTATGTTGGCCATGCAAGAACTGGGATGTTTTCAGCTTTCAGCAATTGTGTACAGATCCTTGCAACATGGGGCCGTGCGTTGTCATGCTGCAACATGAGGTGATGGTCTCGGGTGAATGGCACAACAATGGGCTTCAGGATCTCATCACGGTATCTCTGTGCATTCAAAATGCCATGAAATGCACTTGCGTTCCTTGTCCATAACATATGCCTGCCCATACCATAACCCCACCCCCACCATGGGCCACTCGATTCACAACGTTGACATCAGCAAATCACTCTCCCCCACACGCTGTCTGCCCTTTGCCCTGAACAGTGAAAATCGGGATTCATCCGTAAAGAGAACACCTCTCCAACGTGCCAGACGCCATCGAATGTGAGCATTTGTCCACTCAAGTCGGTTACGACGACGAACTGCAGTCAGGTCGAGACCCCGATGACCACGACGAGCATGCAGATGAGCTTCCCTGAGATGGTTTCTCACAGTTTGTGCAGAAATTCTTTGGTTATGAAAACCAATTGTTGCTCAGACAATCATAAAGGTTAGGTGCACCTGCTGGATGTGGAGGTCCTGGGCTTGTGTTGTTACAGGTGGTCTGCGGTTGTGAGGCCAGTTGGATGTACTGCCAAATTCTCTGAAATGCCTTTGGAGACAGCTTATGGTAGAGAAATTAACATTCAATTCACGGGCAACAACTCTGGTGAACATTCCTGCAGTCAGCATGCCAACTGTACGCTCCCTCAGAACTTGCGACATTTGTGGCATTGTGCTGCACATTTCAGAGTGGCCTTTTATTGTGGGCAGCCTAAGGCACACCTGTGCAATAATCATGCTGTTTAATCAGCATCTTGATATGCTACTAACACAGATTTGTGAACAATATTTGAGAGGAAAATGTATTTTGTGTATATACTACAGGTTTTAGATATTTGAGATCAACTGGGAGTTGTGTTTATATTTTGGTTCAGTGCAACATATAAGTGTACAAAACTCACGTTTACCTTTTACAACCCAAAGTAAACACCACTTGTAACCTTACACACGTAAACCCAGTATACATTTGAGCAGACATTGTAAACAAATAGCACATTGTAAACAAATAGCACATTGTTAACGAGCTTTCTCACTGTGGCTGCTGTGAAAAGTTGCCAGGCCAATGAGAATGATGGGGAGACAGGTATTCAAAATTCAACCAAAATTATTCCAGCTGCTTCTTAAACTGTTTTCATTGCTTCCAGACTAGTAAATGCAACAAACCCCTTGTGTGTTGTGTGTGAGGAGAATTGACTTGTTCTGTCATGTAGGATTAAAGTTAAAAGGAAATATCTAGAACTTTACAGAATGGCATTAAGACCTTTGCTGATCACCACCAAAACGACGGACAATTTCTATAATTCCCTGAAAGGATCATGTGTGCCAGTACTTTTTTTGTCCAGCTAGTGTATACGTCTACTTTGTGGCAAACAGTTACAATTATATGAATAATACTTCTCTACTTTCTAAGCTTGACGTCTGCGGCTGGTTTTGGTGTTTGATCTTGTTATTATAACTGACAGTACTGATGTTTTATTGAACGAGAGCTATACTTTAATGCCCCAGTGTGACTTTCAGCCAGACGCAATAGTCAGTCAGCTTTCATCATGCTACACAAATCGCATCAAATGTTGCTCTCATTTGCGGCGGGGACGTAAGGGAAAGGTTCGGGTCGTGATCTGGCACCAGGAAGCTAATTTGCTGCGCGTTCCACTTCTCAGGGGAAACTAAAAGGGCGAGTTTGTGTGTTTACATCTTTCTTCCCGGCCATCTATTTTAGATGTGGCCACTTCTCCGCCTCCACAAGCCAATCTGTGGGCCGGGGTGAATGGGTGAGACTTGGGCGGATTCAGGTCACATGAGGTCGATATATGTTTGAAAACAGTCAGTAAAGGCCTCACTCATTCAGCAGCAGTAGTGCGCGCGGGAGTACAAAGAGCCATTATATGTCCCATGCCCTGCCTGCTCAGCGCCCAGTGCTCCCACACAGGAAATGATAGGTTGGAATTTTTTTGGGTTGGAAAATCCAAAAGAAGGATCAAGGAAATAAAAAAAATAAAAAAGGACGGGCAAGGAAAATTGGGATTCAGAATCAGTCATCTGCTCCTCTCCATTGTCTTTATCTCATGTGTTTAATTCCTTGTAAGGAACACCTCTACAGCCCAATTTATCGCTGTCAATTTTTTCCATGTTGGTCGATTTCCAAGTTTAAAACCGGATTTCCCATAGTAAATACTTTTTGTAAAGCAATCAGTCCCAGGCTCAAACATGAATAACTCTACAGACGGTGCACTAACCCAGGGCTGTACCTACAGACCAGTGACGTGCGGTGAGGTTCATGACTGGTGAGGCACTGACTTCATCACAGTCAGATTTACAAACATATGAACCCTAAAGAGTATCTTATTCACCATTTGATTGGCAGCAGTTAACGGGTTATGTTTAAAAGCTCATACCAGCATTCTTCCCTGCTTGGCACTCAGCATCAAGGGTTGGAATTGGGGGTTAAATCACCAAAAATGATTCCCGGGCGCGGCGCCGCTGCTGCCCACTGCTCCCCTCACCTCCCAGGGGGTAATCAAGGGGATGGGTCAAATGCAGAGGACACATTTCACCACACCTAGTGTGTGTGTGACAATCATTGGTACTTTAACTTAACTTTAACTTTACACATACAAACTGTAGCACACAAAAAAGCACATTTAATTAAAAAAAGGTTATTATGGTCTTACCTTTACTTATAAGTGCGGGAACAGTGGTGTTCGTGTTGGAGGAGTTGTGAATGAATGAAATATGAAATCCGTGCTGCAGTCTGCAGCTGTACCTAATGTTGTGTCCCTGCAGTCGTTCACGTACGGCTCCTCCGGCGCGAGCATTGTTGTTTTTGCAATTTTTGGCTTCTTGTTAAGTTTTTTTGGGTGGATTCGGTCTTGCACGTGGAGGGTTTGGGTGTGGCTTTGGTTGGTGTGGCGCTCCCGTCGGGGGGTGCATTAACCGGCACCAGGAGGCGGGATCACTCCGAGCATCAGCCAGTGCGTCTTCGCAGCAGTTTTATGATCGCTCAGCACAATAAATACGTTACACACATACAGTTGTTGACAAAATACACTGTACATTAAATACCTCAGCTAACTAAACTATGGAAATGTATAATATAATTCATATAGCAATACGGTGTCACTGCACAGCAGGCCAGCAGTTAGCCGAGTCATTGCGCAATCCATGTTGAGGCACTGAGTGACGTGCCTCAACTGGCTGCTGATCACCGCACCGTCTCTTCTCAGTATTTGAACGGCAAATATGAAAATTCAGCGATTTTTAATAAAAATAATCTAAAACTGGTGAAGTTAAATGGAAAATAACTTTATAGTATAATCACTGAATACATATAACAATTTAATACATTTTTTTTCTTTTTACATTTTTTTTCTTTCCATGATGTCTAGCGGGTGACTTTTCAAATGATGCTACATTTGAGCAGTGTAGCCGAGTGTCCTGGGTTCGCCTATACAGTGTACTTATCTTTTTTTTTTTTTTTTTTTTTTTTTTTTTTTTTTTTTTTTTTTTTTTTTTTAAATGTCCTGTCCAGCTTCTCAGGCAAATCATATAGTTGATGTAGATGCCCATGTCGGCTGTTCAGATTTACTTTACAAAAGAGAAGTGTAGGATACTTCTCTTGTTGCCTTATTTGTATTTGACTTTATTAAATGTATTTATATTATCATTTAGTGCAGCCGGGCCGGAGCAGGAGGGGATAGAAAGAGAAAAAAAAAGAAGACAGAGGGGGAAATTGTGGGGACAAGAGGGGGATTAGACAGAGAGACAAAAACAACAACAGCAAACAACAACAACAACAACAATAGAGCAACATCAGCAAATATGACATGTACAAATATGATGGTAAAAGTAATAGCAAATAAGCAGTTAGCGAAAAATAAAAAATAATACAGAAATGACAATGAGCATTATTACACTACAAATGGATCAATACAAATACCAATAGAAATAGCGCTATTGATAATGAACAATACCAATAATTTACCTTTATTATCAACAATACAGTTGTTTAAATGCAACAATACATATACGTAATGATAACTTGAGATACGAAAGAATGCAGAAAAATGGAGGGGGAGAAAGAGAAGCAACCTACATTAACCTTGTAGATTGTTATAGTCACAATAGGTTAAGCTTTGTCAGTGTGCCATGTGTTACACCCAGTTTACCCTAGGGCAACAACGTTAATATATGTTTGATGAAACGTGATTATGTGCATGAGTGTAAGTATGCATATGTACTTGTATATGTACAGAATGTGTATATGTGTTTGTACAATGAATGTATATGTACAGAATGTGTATATGTGTTTGTACAGTGAATGTATATGTACAGTATGTGTATGTGTATGTTTGTATATTGAATGTGCGTGTGGATGTACGAACATTAGGTAGGTAAATATGTACTGTATTTGTGTATGTATGTGGGAGCGTAGGTACCTATGTACGTATGTGAGCATATGTGAATTTGCATGTACAATACATTCGACTCCCAGAGTGCGTGGGAGCCAGAGCACGGCCCCATCACCCCCGAGAGCCCAACCCACAAACAGGAGGCGTGGTGCCCAGGGAACCAGGGACCACCGCCCCCACGCAGCCAAGCCGGCCAGCGACAGGAACCCCAGAGCCCGACCCACCGTACCGCCCACAAGGGCCAGCAGCAGGCCGCAGACAGACGCACCCGGCGGAGGACAGGGCACGAGAAAAGCAGGGGACAGCCAGACCCCAAGCCAGCGAGAGACCACACCCCACACGGGCAGAAAGGCGAGACGCCCCGCCCGAAGGACCCAGAGACTCCCCGCAACCGGACGGGAAGACCGCCCCCGCCCCACCGGCAACCGGGCCCCCACGAGCCCACCCCCCACCCCCGGAGAGCGCGGCGAGGCCAGCCCCCGGCCACCCCACCCAAACCGGCCGCCGCAGGACCACCCAGGCACAGGGCCACGGGAACCACCCACCCCACCCGCAGGGACCCCAACGATGGAGATGGAACAACCAGCAACCGCCCCGCCGAGCCCCCCCCCTGAGGGAGGGGAAAAATTAAAAAATAATATTAATAAAATATATTTTAAAAATAAATAAATAAATAAATAAATAAATTAATTAATTAAAAAAAAAAAAAAAAAAAAGAATTAAAAGAAGATCACAGACATGCTGACAAACAAGGTCACTACCCCAGCAACTGGCCGACTCGCAGCACCTCGGAATACCTTGCAGCACCAAGCTACCACAATAGACGCAGGGACTAGGCCCAACAGGCCCCAACCAAGACGGGCACCCGGAAGGGATGGACAGCGGGACCCAGGAGCTCCAGACACGCAGTTCGGATGCAGTAGCCTGAGGCGTCGACCCCCGTCTGACAGGCAGGCCCAGAGCGTACCCCCAGAAATATACATACATACATACATACACACATACACATACACATACACACATACACGTATACATACCCACACATACACATATATACATATACATACACATATGTACACATACACATATATAAACATACATACATACACACACATATACATACATATACACAGTTCGTCAGCCCCGACAGCCATCACGCGCGCGCGCTGCCACCAGTCACAACATCAGCCACACCCCTGCACCAGACCCAGCAGCCACGGGCGCCCACACCACAAACAAACGGCAGCAGAAACAGCAGCCGCAATAACCCCAGACAGCCAGCACCAGCCAATCAAATTAAAGCGATCAAAGAAAAACTGCGACCAGCAACCACACGCCACCAGGGCCACGGAGACCAGCCGGCGCCAGCCCGCCGGTCAGCCCGAACGCCAACACGCAAACAAGAGACACCAACAACCCCCCCAACCAAAAGGCCCCCCACCCCAACCCAAACCCGCACAAACACACCACCGCCCAAACAACCGGGACACAGCATCCAGACCAGACACGGGGGCTGCGCCGCCACCACACCAAGTCACCAACAGAGACCCCACAGCGCAAGGTCGGGCCACACGGGCACGGACCCCATCCAACAGGAAGTGAGACCCACGCGACGCCACACACAAATAAATAATAAGATTAAAAAAAAATGAAATAAAATAAAAATAAAAAAAAATAAAATAAAAAATAAAATTTAAAAAATAAAATAAAATAAAAATGAGTAATAATAAAAATAAAAATAATAAATACATAAAAAATAAAAAATATATATATAACAATAATAAATGAATAAAAGCCTGGCAGGCCTCCAGACCGCAGTCCCCGCCGGCCGACGAGGCAATGAGGGGTGCGCCGAACCCCAAACCCCCCATGCATGTGTACAAGGCCCCCAGAGTGTCTACTGTGTAGTTAAAATTAGGAGGTCAGCCGTTACAGCCGACCTCCAGTCCCTATTGATGTGTGTACTGTAGCGTGAGTGAGATATGTATGCTTGTGGGAACTAATAATGCGATTAAAATTGGGGGACATCAAGGTCATGGTGGGTCCCAACCAAACCAAGCCCCCCAAATCCTAAGTGTCTAATATGCAGCTAAGATTGAGGGATGGACGAGCAGGGGACAAGAAAGGAGGACTGGAGCCCCATTGGAGGCATCCTCAACCCCCCGCCATGCCTCCCCGCAGGACAATCCCCAAAGTCCTATATATGTGTGACTGTGTGCGCTATAAGTAGGAGGAGTAGAGGGCCCGGACATCCCCCCAGTCCACGCGGCCGACAACCAGGAACTACGGCCAGGAGGCCGCCACCCCCCGCCACAGCCCGTGACCCACACCAGACCACTTTAACGTGACGCCACGCGAGCCCCTCCCCCCGCCAAACAAAGCCAGCCCCCGCCCGCCCCAACCCAACCCTGCAGAGCCCATACCGGCAACCAAACGCAGAGAAACCGCACAGCCCCCACGCCCAATGCAAACACCGCATCCCGGCCAACCACACAGCAACGTGCCCATACGAGTCCCGGCCAGGGGAAGGAGCCCCCCAACGGGGGAAGAAGCCAATGCATCCCGTCCGCCTGCCAGCCCCCAAACCAGCCGGCAAGCCAACGCCAGCCATCCCCACAACCCCACAAGCGCACAGACACCAGCCACAGTCCCCCAACCACTCCAACCCAACACAGCGATGCCAACCGCTGGTATCACCGCAGCAACCATCACCACCACCGCCCGTCCGCAGCGTAAACACCCGCGGCCGCCGAAACCAAAACAAAAAAGCGACCGACCCCGTAAACCACAACAACGCACACCCCCGGCTACCACCGAGGCCACCAACCCACCTACCCCAACTCATCCACAGCCAGGCCAATTGAGCCACCGGACATCCACACCCATGCACACACCTACACATTCATATACACATACATACACACATACATATATGCATATACATATACATACACATACACACATTTCCACACGTATGCATATACATATAAACATACACATCCACACATATATACACATTAATACACCCACACACATATACATAAGCCCACATATACACAAACACATACATACACAACACACACAAAAAATAAATAAATAAATAAAAAAAAAAATAAATAAATAAAAAAAAAGAAAAAAAAAAAAAAAGAAAAGAAAAATAAAATAAAAATAAACCCTTTAAATAAAATAAAATAAATAAAAATAAACAAGAGGCCTGGTCGCCAACAGTGCCCAACGCCACCAAACCCCGCAGCCCCTCCCGCACGTCCAGGCTCCCCCCGCCCACCACCCACCAGGCATCCCATCCGGCAAAAAGCCATAAGGGCCCAGCCCTGCGTCCACAGCCGGCATGCCACGGCACCTCAGCAGACCCGGCGCCGCGATCAGCAATACACACCGGGGCAGTGACACATACATATGTACCTACATACATACACACAGATTTCACCATACATATATACAAACGTACACACACCCACATACACGCGTACCCATATATAATTTAACAGAATAAGTTAAATATATTAAATAGATTAAAAAAAATAAAATAAATAAATAAATAATAATACTTATCTAATAAAATAATAAACTGGAGACATTAGAGCAGGTTCGGTAGCCACCGCTTCTTTAATGTCAACATCACACACCTCCTTCCACAACCACACACACCCTACGTCACAGCCCTACGGCAACAACTCTGGAGGGACAAAACTCCTCCTCCTTACCTAACACACTCAGGTAACTTGGGACACCCTGAACTGTTTGTTATAGCAACGCTTTTGCCCCACACTTGACAAATTACGGTTGTCTGTTCGACATATTCCCACTTGAAGCCAAACCACCGCCAGACGATGGAACCCCTGCTCTTATTCTTGGGAATTAATTATTCCTCCATTTGTTACCAGATTCGCACCTTCTTTCTCTTGTATTAGCGCTCGCACCACACCGCTAGCATCACAACTAACGTTAGCCATGCTGCTACCTCTCTGCTCGGGCAGGGCGTATACGTATGTGACGTATGACGTGACAGTATGTGACGTATGTAAGAAGGTGCGCTTGCTGTCTGTGAGAAGGACAGACAAGAAAGAGTGGGAAGAGCCTGTAGTGTAATGCCCGCAGCTAAAAGCAACTGCGTGAGAACGTATACTCGATATCACGATATAGTCATTTTCTATATCGCACAGAGACAAACCTGCGATATATCGCGTATATCGATATATCACCCGGCCCTAATTTAGATTGTAGATTGTCACTGAAAGCATCACAACTATGAATTAACACATGTGGAGTTATGTACTTAACAAAAAAAGCCGAAATAACTGAAAACATGTTTTATATCCTAGTTTCTTCAAAATAGCCACACTTTGCTCTGATTACCTTTTTGCACACTCTTAGCATTCTCTTGATGAGCTTCAAGAGGTAGTCACCTGAAATGGTTTTCACTTCACAGGTGTGCTTGAAGCTCATCGAGAGAATGCTAAGAGTGTGCAAAGCAGTAATCAGAGCAAAGCGTGGCTATTTTGAAGAAACTACAATATAAAACATGTTTTCAGTTATTTCACCTTTTTTTGTTAAGTACATAACTACACATGTGTTCTTTCATAGTTTTGATGCCTTCAGTGACAATCTACAATGTAAATAGTCATGAAAATAAAGAAAACACATTGAATGAGGAGAAGGTGTGTCATTGTTATCCAATGATTGTTTTATTTGACTGGAGCACTGTGACGCTACCACATCAATGAAAAAAAGTTGTGCCAGCTGTCGCCAATATAGCTGATTCCATACACAAATTGTAGGCATCCTAGTCAATGAAATACAAACACTAAAGAACATTTTGGACCACTTTTTTTTATATTTTAGGGAAAACTGAATTTCCCTTGCAGTCTTTAGCAATCGCCACTGCTGTATATCTGGCATGGTAGAACAAGGCGGGTAAGCGAAATCGGCAAGTCAGATCCATAACTTCAGGACAAGGATTGCCTCTAAGAGCTGGATGGGTCTGGATGGAGTGCTAAGCGGGGCTGTTCGCGTGCCGTGGTTGGAGGGGCCGCTGGCCCACCGCCGGAGCTGAGGTGTGGCAAAGTGGCCGTGCGGGTGATGCGTACGGTCGAGGCTCCAGACACTCGCGTACGTCTTGCTTACGGATGATCAAAGTTTTTCAGTGGCCATATGTTCTGTACATTACCAGTCAATAGTGCGTAAGTATTAGGCTATATATCAATAAATTCTATATATTTATTTAATTTATTTCCAAGTAAAAGACCCTCTTTTTTAAGGTATGGCGGCTTCTATTTAGCCGTGGCCCTGTGCCACGATCAGATACATCACCCAATTTGCATTTTTTTTTTTAAACATTCTAAATTACTTAATAATTAAAATTGAAGAAGATAAACATATTTAAACACACAAATAAAAATAATGTCTCTCATGAAGCCAGAACAATATAGGGGAACATTATCACCAGACCTATGTAAGCGTCAATATATACCTTGATGTTGCAGAAAAAAGACCATATATTTTTTTAACCGATTTCCGAACTCTAAATGGGTGAATTTTGGCGAATTAAACGCCTTTCTAATATTCACTCTCAGAGCGATGACATCACAACGTGGCGTCACATCGGGAAGCAATCCGCCATTTTCTCAAACACCGAGTCGAATCAGCTCTGTTATTTTCCGTTTTTTTCGACTGTTTTCCGTACCTTGGAGACATCATGCCTCGTCGGTGTGTTGTCGGAGGGTGTAACAACACGAACAGGGACGGATTCAAGTTGCACCGGTGGCCCAAAGATGCGAAAGTGGCAAGAAATTGGACGTTTGTTCCGCACACTTTACCGACGAAAGCTATGCTACGACAGAGATGGCAAGAATGTGTGGATATCCTGCGACACTCAAAGCAGATGCATTTCCAACGATAAAGTCAAAGAAATCTGCCGCCAGACCCCCATTGAATCTGCCGGAGTGTGTGAGCAATTCAGGGACAAAGGACCTCGGTAGCACGGCAAGCAATGGCGGCAGTTTGTTCCCGCAGACGAGCGAGCTAACCCCCCTATCGACCCTAGCTTCCCTGGCCTGCTGACATCAACTCCAAAACTGGACAGATCAGCTTTCAGGAAAAGAGTGCGGATGAGGGTATGTCTACAGAATATATTAATTGATGAAAATTGGGCTGTCTGCACTCTCAAAGTGAATGTTGTTGCCAAATGTATTTCATATGCTGTAAACTTAGTTCATAGTTGTTAGTTTCCTTTAATGCCAAACAAACACATACCAATCGTTGGTTAGAAGGCGATCGCCAAATTCGTCCTCGCTTTCTCCCGTGTCGCTGGCTGTCGTGTCGTTTTCGTCGGTTTCGCTTGCATACGGTTCAAACCGATATGGCTCAATAGCTTCGGTTTCTTCTTCAATTTCGTTTTCGCTACCTGCCTCCACAGTACAACCATCCGTTTCAATACATTCGTAATCTGTTGAATCGCTTAAGCCGCTGAAATCCGAGTCTGAATCCGAGCTAATGTCGCTATAGCTTGCTGTTCTTTCCGCCATGTTTGTTTGTGTTGGCTTCACTATGTGACGTCACAGGAAAATGGACGGGTGTATATAACGATGGTTAAAATCAGGCACTTTGAAGCTTTTTTTTAGGGATATTGCATGATGCGTAAAATTTTGAAAAAAACTTAGAAAAATATAATAAGCCACTGGGAACTGATTTTTAATGGTTTTAACAATTCTGAAATTGTGATAATGTTCCCCTTTAATGTTTACCCTGCTAAGAAAGTATATCGTATGACTATTTTAGTTACACTTGTAAAACTGTTTAGGGTGTTCAAATGTTGCGAAAATTGCCTATAAAGTTTTTGTAATGGTGATAGTTATATCCTGGAACAGATTATTTTCATTATTTTCTGTGAAGAAACTGTTAGTTTTTTCCTAAATAAATATCTTGGAAAACATTTTGTTTGTTCTTGGACGTACAATTGTACTATTAATTGGCTTTTTTAAGTCATGCACCGTAAACCTTTATGAATGAACCATACAAGTCACGCTACACGGAAAAACAAAGACACAGTCGAGGTTAAACACATACATTGCTGCGCATTTGGCTTTCAGGTCGAGCAGATTTAATTATTTCTGATGTTTGGGTCAGTGAAGCGGCCAAAAGCTGCAGTCAGTACAGAGCTAGTTAAAGGTGCATAGCTGCTAATGACAAGCAGATGCCGGCTCCACAAAACCATTGCATTCTGTCGCAAATGTCTCCCTTGAAATTCAAAGTCAAGTTAAGCTGTCAGAAGTTTTTGCATTGATTGATGTCTCAGTCAACATCAGCCATCCTGGAGGGAAGTAGAAGCATAACCACAACCAGTTGTCAACCCTACAGCGTTCAGACCTCAACAGTGACTCCTAACATGGCTGTGAAAGGCCTCAGATCTCATCTTTCACTTTATATGTTCCCCGCTTATGGATGTCAGAGTTGCATATTCAGTGAGTTTAGGTCGCCTAGTGAGCATAATAGAGGCAGACGTTTGCTTTCAGTTTGAATACATATTGTGTCTTACATGTTGGCAGGTTAAGCAGGTGTAGTCCACATTACAAACTAGGTCATTCAGGAAGTCAGGCATGTTTAAATCCACACCCACTGTGTGAACGAAGCCGATATGACAAATTCCATCAAGGTACTTGCGTGGGCAGGTATTGTAAAAGTGTACCACGCATATTCCAGGTAATTACGTGACATATTTTCTTGTAATCTGCCCTTATCAGTTGTACAGGTTGAGAAAAAGAAACTCTCCGCGGTATTTGGTGTTTGTTGAAAGACTTTCAACAAGCAAGAACTTGTCCTGAGAGAAGTAGCTCTGACAGAAGCAATGCCGGGAACAGCTGTCATTTGTGTCGCTGGGCCGAAAGCACATTCGCTTTAGAGCACTAGCATGAGAGTGTTTGCGTCCAGTGATTAGTCTAGAACAGTGGTCCCCAACCTTTTTGTAACTGCGGACCGGTCAACGCTTGAAAATGGCCGGGGGGGGAGGTATTTATTTTAAAAAAAAATTTGTCATAAAAAAATACAATCATGCGTGCTTACGGACTGTATCCCTGCAGACTGTATTGATCTATATTGATATATAACAGAGGTCACCAACGCGGTACCCGCGGGCACCAAGTTGCCCGTAAGGACCAGATGAGTCGCCCGCTGGCCTGTTCTAAAAATAGCTCAAATAGCAGCACTTACCAGTGAGCTGCCTCTATTTTTTAAATTGTATTTATTTACTAGCAAGCTGGTCTTTTTTAATTCTAAGAGAGACAAAACTCAAATAGAATTTGAAAATCCAAGAAAATATTTTAAAGACTTGGTCTTCACTTGTTTAAATAAATTCATTTATTTTTTTACTTTGCTTCTTATAACTTTCCGAAAGACAATTTTAGAGAAAAAATACAACCTTAAAAATGATTTTAGGGTTTTTAAACACATATACCTTTTTACCTTTTAAATTCCTTCCTCTTCTTTCCTGACAATTTAAATCAATGTTCAAGTAAATTTTTTTTATTTTTATTGTAAAGAATAATAAATACATTTTAATTAAATTCTTCATTTTAGCTTCTGTTTTTTTGACGAAGAATATTTGTGAAATATTTCTTCAAACTTATTATGATTAAAATTCAAAAAAATGATTCTGGTAAATATAGAAAATCTGTAGAATCAAATTTAAATCTTATTTCCAAAGTCTTTTGAATTTCTTTTAAAAAGTTTGTTCTGGAAAATCTAGAAGGAATAATGATTTGTCTTCGTTAGAAATATAGCTTGGTCCAATTTGTTATATATTCTAACAAAGTACAGATTGGATTTTAACCTATTTAAAACATGTCATCAAAATTCTAGAATTAATCTTAATCAGGAAAAATTACTAATGATGTTCCACAAATTTAAATTTTTTCAAAAAGATTCAAATTAGCTAGTTTTTCTCTTCTTTTTTTCGGTTGAATATTTATTGTGAGAAATCATTAAGATGATCAGTGTTTCCACAAAGATAAATATCATTAATTATTAATAATAACATAGAGTTAAAGGTAAATTGAGCAAATTGGCTATTTCTGGCAATTTATTTAAGTGTGTATCAAACTGGTAGCTCTTCGCATTAATCAGTACCCAAGAAGTAGCTCTTGGTTTCAAAAAGGTTGGTGACCCCTGATATATAATGTAGGAACCAGAAATATTAATAACAGAAAGAAACAACCCTTTTGTGCGAATGAGTGTGAATGAGTGTAAATGGGGGAGGGATGTTTTTTTTGGTTTGGTGCACTAATTGTAAGTGTATCTTGTGTTTTTTATGTTGATTTAATAAACATTTTTTAAATTTTTTAAATTTTAATTTTTTAAATTTCTTGCGGCCCGGTACCAATCGATCCACGGACCGGTACTGGGCCGCGGCCCGGTGGTTGGGCACCACTGGTCTAGAACACATGTGTCAAACTCAAGGCCCGCCACTTCATTTTATTTGGCCCTCGAAAGCCTAGAAATGATATGTATCAAAGTACTGTAAACTTTTCTTACTAAATGTATTCTTGCTTTCTATTTTGGGAGAAAAAATATGTAATCCATGTAATTGCAAATTATGTTATCTTAAACATTGTCTATTTATGCAAAAATATATTATCAAACATTTAAACCATTTTTTAAATAGAAATAAATACTAATGAAAATGATTTCAAAGCAAGTTATCAATCAAATTGTGCAATGTAAAAGTAGCAATAGATTTCATGGTATGATTGTGAAATTTACTGTGGTTTTTACAGCATCTTTCTCTAAATGGAAAAAACAGTACTTTTTTTTACTGTAATAAACTGGTGCCATTTTGGCCTTTATAGTAATCTAAAAACTAACTAACTGGCAGATAAGGTGCCAAAATTTTACTGTAAAATTGCAGTTTTTTTAAATTTACAGTAAAAAAACAAATGTAAATTTTACAGCAAAATTCTGGCAACTGTGCTTCCTTTTTTTTTTTTTTTTTACCATAAAAACAGCAGTACTGTTTGTCCATTTACAGTAATATACACTAAATTTTGAGGTGAAATTAATGCAAATTACCATTTATTTTTTTTACATTTTAGTTTTTTTTTTAAATCTACTAATAAAATGCATAAAAAATGTGTGTAATAATAGTATTCACTGTTAGAAGCGGCCCTCTGGGGCCAAACATAACTGCGATGTGACCCTCAGTAAAAACAACTTTGACACCTTTGGCCGAGAAGGACACAAGATGACACTTTCTCGTAGGCTCGTACACACGCACCCCCACTCTGATATACGGACACAACAGCTGTAGGTACACTGACTACACCACTGCAGGCAGGTGAAAGTAACTGTGTGTGTGTGTGTGTGTGTGTGCGTGTGTGTGTTTGTGCCTGTGTGTGTGTTGGGAAGGGTTTGCTCATTTGCCATCTGGAGGGTTAATTTAGGGAGTCCACAATAAGGCCTAAAGATGACTTTTATACCTCTTTTGGAAATAGGCGTGAGACAGGATTTGTGGATAGGACAGGAAATGTGCATTCACTTACAAAATGAGAATATATTCTCGAAGTATTAATAAGCTAATGACAAAATATGTCTGTTACACTACAGTATGTACTAGGGTTGGAACGGTTCACAAAATCCATGGTTTTGATCAAATTACGGTTTTCGGTGTACATTGTTGTTCTTTTTAACAACCCATCCATCCATCCATTTCTGCCGCTTGTCCCTTTTGGGGTTACAGGGGGTGCTGGAGCCTATCTCAACTGCATTCGGGCGGAAGGCTGCGTACACCCTGGACAAGTTGCCACCTCATCGCAGGGCCAACACAGATAGACAGACAACATTCACACTCACATTCACACAAAATACCATATATGCAAAAATACACCATTACCATTCATTAGTTGTGGTTCTTACAAAAATATATTATAAAATCAAATGTAAAAGTTCTCCTTAATGCAAAAGTCCTTACATTTTTAATACATCTTTGTACAGTATTTCAAATCAAAGCATAGTATACTAATAACAACTTTAAAAAAGTTTACAGGCTTTAAAGTAAAAGAATGTGCACGCTAGAATGCATCAGTTATGATTTCAACACTGGTGGATACAAGGGACGTGGCTCACATTGTGAAGCGGCCAGCAACTTGAGGGTTCCAAGTTCGATTCCAGCCTCCACCATCCTAGTCACGGCCGTTGTGTCCTAAGGCAAGACACTTGCCTAGCAACCCAAAGTTAAACAACAAAACCGAAGGAGTTGGACATATTTTAAACGCTTCTGACCACACAAATGATCTACAAGAAAGGCTGACACAGCACTGGCTGGTGCAAGATACATGAAAGAAAAGAAAAAAACACCATAGTGAAGAAGAAGCTAACAACACCAAGGCTTCACTCAGGCCCCGTTTACACTAAGGTTGCCCAGGGTAAATCACACCTAACCTTATCCGTGTCCACACACAACAATGCCAACGTTTAAGACCCCCGGTCCCCTCCGTTCGCCGGCGCAATGTGACCTAGTACGCATGCGCGGAACAAAAAAAAAAGCGTCCATCTGCTCCCCAGTAGATTACTTTACTTCACTGTGAAGTTATTTAAAAGAGCTATATTGTAAATAGTTTGCTGTGCATTTTACATGTGTTTGCTTTGTTTTGGATATTGTTCAAAGGAGATACATTTTAATTTACTAGAATCCAGTGTGTCTATTGTAGTGAATCACACCTGAGACATCATACATTTATTAAATCTTTATTGGACATGTAAACAATGTGATAAAGAACATTTTACAACAATTACAACAATTAATCTAGACAGAGAATACCCAAAGTATTGTTGTTGTGTGTTGACTCTTTCATGAGCAATGGCGTCAGGGGATAAGCTGGGTCACCGCAAAGAAGAACAGGGAGTGGATCTTCATCTTCCAGCAGTTGTTTGGGACACAAAGGGATGGTTCCATCTTTCAGCTGCGCGCTAATGGTGGAGTTAGTGAAGATGCGGGCATCATGCACGCTAGAGATGCGCGGATAGGCAATTATTTCATCTGCAACCGCATCACAAAAGTCGTCATCCATCCGCCATCCACCCGAACCAACATTTTATCAAAACCACACCCGCCCGCCACCCGCCCGTTGTTATATATCTAATATAGACGATGCAAGGCATTAGTGAGGTTATAAAGCTTTTGCCTGTTAAAGAAAGGAGACTGATCCAATGTAGCAGAGACATTCAATGCGTGCCACGCATTAATATCTCTTGGCCACGCATTAGTGGCTAAGAGATATTAATGCGTGATAATATTATTTATCATTATTATAATATTATTGTCATTTCCATTAAGAAAGTGTTGACTATTGTTGCCAATGCCCTCAGATCAGGAGTGCGTTCCTCACACTTTGTGTGCGCAGTTGCAGAAAGCAGAACGAGGCTTTTAAGAAGTTAAAAAAATGTTTTAGAAAGACTAGGCCTATATTTTCGTTAGGTAAAAAACTGTTCTGAATTTATTTCAATGAATATTAACTTGTTAACGTTATAATGCTCAAATAGGGACGAGGGCGGGGTGCACAGTGAAACAGTGAACAATATCGCGACAAAGATGAACCTTTATTGATTGATCTGCAGCCATGACAAAATATCAGACAATCTCCATTGTTAACGACAGGCAGGAAAATAAAGATAAACACATAGCCTATGTTGTAGGCATAGGCTCATACGTTTTTAAGTTGAAATAAAAAATAAATAAAAAATGTGCCTCATAAGCCTGAGGCTGTCAATCACGCGCACAAACTTAAATTATACAATAACATATGTATGTCATCTCTATTTAAACAAAAATAAAATAAATAAATAATAATAATAAACTACCTGTAACTTATTGGCCAGGGCAAATAGCTGAAGGGGGGAAATCTCACCCATCAGACTGCACTTTATCATCAAACTTGAATTATAATGAAAATAGACGGTCGCGACAAACAAAGCAGGCTAAATAGCCTTACATTGTCGCCAATCGGAGATGCGCTTCACTTGAAAGCGAGGCCAAATAATTATTCACACATAGTAGTATATCTCGAATAGAAAAAAGCCACAATAAACAACGCAATTGCCTTAATTCTTTTGCATTGTAGTGCGCCCAAACAACATAACCATCAAAATTATTTAGCTGACCGAACTCAATATAGGTTAGACATGGGCTTATTTGGTATAGCCTATAGGTAACGTAGACTAATTCGTTTAACATATCCAACCGTATGTCTACTTACTTTTTTTTTTGTTAGCACTATGCAGGAATAAAATGGCATCTACAGTGCCAGGATTCATGCGAGAGCGCCTGCCCTCTAAAATGCGCCCTGCTGCGCTGAAGGAGCGCTCACTTGCACCACTTGTTGCTGGGACACGGTGCCATCTTTTTATTGTTTTCTTCTTCTTCTGTTGTGTTGTGTTGTGCTGCAGTGCCTGATGAATAATTGACTGTTTCAAAGAGTGCTGCTCGTTTTTCGTATGTGGGTAACAACATTTAACTATGTATATATATTTCCGAATTGGTTCAACCGCAACCCGCCCGCATCTATTTAAAATCTATTTTTACCCGCCCGACCCGCGGTTTATCCACGGACTCCGCGGTTGTGTCCGCAAACCGCGCATCTCTAATGCACGCTATCTGGTCATTTCACAGTCACATCCAAAAAGCAATATTTGTTGTCACACACTGCCTATCACGATCACATCCACGGGAGGAAGGGACAAAGTTTTTCGGGAAATAGACTCACAGCTGACGCGGACATTTGAAAGTTCTCTTGCCGTTCGAGAAGTGTTGTATCCGAAATAGCTACAATCGCCCGTTGCCTTCTCTTAAGGAATTGATTTGTGGTTTCCAAAAGCGCCTGTACATGTAGAAGAAGGAGAAACATGGGCATGTCTGGATGATCTGCCTCCATCTTTGTTATGAAGCTGCCTGTGACGCGTTCTTGCTGATGTCTCTTCCTGTGTGGAGTGTGGGCTTTCTGGTGTCACTTCCTGTGTGGGCGGGGACATTCTGGTGTCACTTCCTCTCCAAACTCACTTTGTAAACAATCAATGTGTCCGTACAAAGCTAAGTGCCGGAGATTCAAGAAATACACGGCTGACTTACCCTTGTAAAAATTTGTAGAAAAGGCAACAGCTGAGGGTGAATGCCCCATAACAAGAAGATAGTGAAAAAGTAGAAGCTTATCGACAAATGGTATTGGCACGGACTACAATGGTGCAACATTTTCAGGACTTATGCAGATCTCAAATACACATCAGCAGGCACTAGAAGGTAAGAAAAGTTGTTTTTGCATAATATTGTGAAACAAAATGCCAGATAATATGTCTGCTAATAGATGCCATTTTGCGGTCCTTATACATACTCCATAGTAGAGATTACCAATGAAGAACAGGTGTGCCGACAGAACAAGGAACAGAAGGTGGAAGTGCTGCTAAACATAGAAGCCAAATAGAGCTAAAACAAGAGCACAGGGACAGAAAATTATGGAAATAATAGGCAGAAACAAAAACCTATGATGCACATTGTGGCACCTACTTCTCATGACTGATAGTGATAACCTAAACCTTATTTATATCTATCATTTTTCACATTTAGATTTAAGTATAGTTTGTGTGCACCTTTCTTTGCAGCTGGCCTTGGGGCAGCTTCTTGGTAGGCTTTCTAAACACCATCATAGCAATGCTGGTGGTTCAGTTGGTTGTTATGGTTTGATGTGTTGAAGCGTGACGTATTTCCCCTTTCTCGCGGAATATCGGCAGGCCGATATTATCGGCCGATAAATGCTTTAAAATGTAATATCGGAAATTATCGGTATCATTTTTTTTTATTTTTTTTTTTTATTAAATCAACATAAAAAACACAAAAAACCTCCCTCCCCCATTCACACTCATTCACACAAAAGGGTTGTTTCTTTCTGTTATTAATATTCTGGTTCCTACATTATATATCAATATATATCAATACAGTCTGCAAGGGATACAGTCCGTAAGCACACATGATTGTGCGTGCTGCTGGTCCACTAATAGTACTAACCTTTAACAGTTAATTTTACTAATTTTCATTAATTACTAGTTTCTATGTAACTGTTTTTATATTGTTTTGCTTTCTTTTTTATTCAAGAAAATGTTTTTAATTTATTTATCTTATTCTATTTTTTTTTTTTTTTTTAAAAGGACCTTATCTTCACCATACCTGGTTGTCCAAATTAGGCATAATAATGTGTTAATTCCACGACTGTATATATGGGTAGCGGTTGATATCGATATCGGTAATTAAGGTTTGGACAATATCGGATATCGGCAAAAAAGCCATTATCGGACATCCCTACTCCATAGTAATACTTGTATCTCTGACTACGGTAGCCGTAATGGGCCGACAATCCATCAAGGGTTATGGCTTCAAAGTCATACTAACACATTTTGACAGATTTTTGAGTGCCGTGTTTAAAGTTCTTTATTTACAATGGAACATTTAAAGTTTTGGTGTTGTTTACTGGCGTCATATTGCAGTCTACACGTATCTCTTATGTGTGACTACCATCTACTGGTCACACTTATCATTACACCATGTACCAAGTAAAATTGCTTCGAGGTCGGTAAGCCCAACCAGAATTATTCCGTACATTAGGCGCACCGGGTTATAAGGCGCAGTCGATTTTTGAGAAAATTAAAGGATTTTTAGTGTGCCTTATAATCAGAAAAATATGGTACTTTTATATTAATGTAGTATTGACTACTGGACACGTGTGTCTCAAAGTTAGTAACATGGAACTATTCAATGCAGTAACAACAATCAAGTAATGTGCAATAATGTGGTAATCGATTCGTTACTGCTTAATAATGTTAATATTACCTATTGTGTATGCAGTAACAACTAGTGAGTATATACTGTAGTTAAAATGCAGTTGTAATTGTGAAGTAAATATCAGTTGGCTGAAGTAGCAGTGAGGAGGCCCACAGCTGCTGTACACTGCTAGCTGTGGCTGACGTGTAGCAAGTAGTACATGTGGTGACATTAATGTGTGTTCTTTGGGTGGTTGCCTCAGTAGCCAGAAGGTCGCTCGTCATCCTCAGATGATCCACACTGACAGGTTCAGCTGTGATATAATGGATGTACGATGATAAACACTTTCACTAAGCAGGACTGATCCTCCCAGGTTGCAGAAACACATCAGCTGCTGGCACCATGCATTTAACAACACCTACCAGCTATGTTTACTGGACAGTCTTGCATTTTTAAAATGCTATTTTTAGGGCACCGTGCACAAAGCGAGTGCTAAAAAATGTCCTCAACCCACTCCACAATTTTAAATTTGGAACCAACAAATTAGCCAAAACAAAATTTGAATCGAAATATGGTTAAGTAGCGTTTGTGTAATCCTAACGATAACAAACTGACCTACCCCAATGCAAGTGGACTGTAACATTAAATAGTAGGTGCACGACAAATTATTGTCAGGAATTATGACGTCAAACCGATAAATCCGATGAAAAAAAAAATGCTCCAACAAGGCGAGATTACCTGTACTGTTTGTAGGTAAGTTGGAGTCAATCAATCAATCAATCAATGTTTATTTATATAGCCCTAAATCACAAGTGTCTCAAAGGGCTGCACAAGCCACAACGGCATCCGCGGTACAGAGCCCACATAAGGGCAAGAAAAAACTCACCCCAGTGGGGCGTCGATGTGAATGACTATGCGAAACCTTGGAGAGGACCGCATATGTGGGTAACCCCCCCCCTCCCTCTAGGGGAGACCGAAAGCAATGGATGTCGAATGGGTCTGACATAATATTGTGAAAGTCCAGTCCATAGTGGATCTAACATATCAGTGAGAGAGCAAATCAAGCGCTCCTTTTCTGCTGGCTGGCGTAAACTTCCCCTGAGCTCACTGTAAATGTTGTTCATGTGGGGCTTTGGGTCAGAAGAGGACATTCCGCGTGCCATGTGCACCAAATCTTCTGCAAACATTCCGCGAGAAAGGGGAAATACGTCATGCTTCAACACATCAAACCATAACAGCCAACTGAACCACCGGCATTGCTATGATGGTGTTTAGAAAGCCTACTAAGAAGCTGCCCCAAGGCCAGCTGCAAAGAAAGGTGCACACAATCTAAATGTGAAAAATGATAGATATAAATAATGTTTAGGTGATCAATATCAGTCATGAGAAGCAGGTGCCACAATGTGCGTCACAGGTTTTTGTTTCTGCCTATTATTTCCATAATTTTCTGTCCCTGTTTAGCAGCACTTCCACCTTCTGTTCCTTGTTCTGTTGGCACACCTGTTCTTCATTGGTAATAAGCTCTATCTTAGCTCCACCTTGTTCCCTTGTCAACTGCTGGTTCGTTAGTCATTGTGGCTTTGTATTGTGTTTACCACAGGGCTGCAACCAACGACTATTTTGTAGAACTATAAATATGTCCATTCATTTGAATGGGAACTTGGGAAAAACCGGGGAATTTTAGAAAATATTGATACTTGAACAATTGTCGTAGATAATATGAATGGGTTGGTGTTGGAAAAATGTTGACGTAATGAACATTCCTGGAACTTCGGAAAAACCGGGAATCTGTACGAAAAAAAAAAAAAACTTTAGTTGTCCCAAATAAGAGGAATGTTTTGAATTGATTGATTGATTGAAGCTTTTATTAGTAGATTGCACAGTACAGTTCATATTCCGTACAATTGACCACTAAATGGTAACACCCGAATAAGTTTTTCAACTTGTTTAAGTCGGGGTCCACGTAAATCAATTCATGGTAGGTGGAATGGTCAAAAACGGTTGAAAAATGTGGACTGTGAAAACTTTCCAGAAAGAGGTGAAAATAGGGCTTTGGAAAACCGGGAATTCTGGGAGTTCTTGGAAAGTTTTTGAACTTGGAAAATAGTAGTTTGATTGTCCAAGGTGAGTGGAGTGTGTGAAAGATGGAACGGTTCAAATCGGTTGAGAAACGTGGGAATTGTGCAAGTTCAAGCAATGGCCCCATTCTTTTTCAAAGGGCATAGTCCCTGAAAACTGGGAATAATGGGTAATCTGGGATATTAAAAAAATACATTTTTAGGGCGCTCATGATTCCCGGTCAAGCCAAACGTTTTGATACTGGGACGGTTCTGATGGGATGAAAACTGTGGGCTGTGGAGCGCGTCAAAGTTTTTTGACGGAATAATACATTTTTGGTGTAGAATACAAAATTACTACATTCAAGCATTGACACAATATTTCCAACATACAAACCTTGTGTATTTTTTGCATAATTCCACTACCCAACTAAATGACCAATCAACAAACCTGGATTGTATCCATGTAACACTAACAACATAACCAAATATGTTTTCAACTCTGCTTTGTGGAACAACAAATATATTAATACATGTCACCATTTTCTGACTCTTGATTGTCATGTTATTTCCTGTCTTCTCTTTTCATTGGTTGAACAGGTTCCGTTCTAGTTAGCCTCGCCCCAATCAATGTCGGCTGCCTACCTGTTCTACAAAGCCGTGTGTTCTGTTTTCCAGTTTATGTTCTTAGTTTTCTTGGTGAGTTATTATTTGTTCTTTTTTGTTGACAATACAAATATTTTCTGTTCCAAATACTGCCAAGTATTAGGACCAGCATGCCTTAATCACACACCATACATACTTTATCTTAATTTATCTTCATTCCTTTCTGTGCATGTATTTGTAGTGGGCAGTATGGCATCTGTAAATTATTATTTGCAGTGATATTTTCATCATAAGTTATGAACCTAAAGTGTGATTTTATAGGGTGTGTCACTCAGTACATTTCACTGTAAAACTCAGTGGTTTAAGAGTTATCCAAACAAGCATCACCCCCCGCGTCCTTTACTCAATATAGGATCTTGAGTTGCCTTTGGGAAAACATGTGTTTTCACTCCCAACACATTGTTGTTGTGTTGACTCTTTCCAGTTATTTTGTGGCATAGTCCACACGGATTCTGCTCGTGCATACGCATATCTTAAAAAATAAACTTGGCTCCTGTCTCTCTCCTCGGATTAAACTACGGAAAATGAATACAATTTTTTTTTTCTTTCATTTTTCTGCATCCAATCATGAACTGTGAGTAACAACAGTGCCAAAAATGTGCTGTGTTTGCCGCTAAAAGGGAGAGCTATGCAAGGAATGACATTTTGACTGCAGGCAGCCAATTGTTGGCTCCACTGTGTGTGGGGTGATTGGGCTCAAAATTTAGAGCTTTGATTGATTGATTGATTGATTGAAACTTTTATTAGTAGATTGCACAGTGCAGTACATATTCCGTACAATTGACCACTATATGGTAACACCCGAATACGTTTTTCAACTTGTTTAAAGGGGAACATTATCACCAGACCTATGTAAGCGTCAATATATACCTTGATGATGCAGAAAAAAGACCATATATTTTTTAACCGATTTCCGAACTCTAAATGGGTGAATTTTGGCGAATTAAACGCCTTTCTAATATTCGCTCTCGGAGCGATGACGTCACAACGTGGCGTCACATCGGGAAGCAATCCGCCATTTTCTCAAACACCTAGTCAAATCAGCTCTGTTATTTTCCGTTTTTTCGACTGTTTTCCGTACCTTGGAGACATCATGCCTCGTCGGTGTGTTGTCGGAGGGTGTAACAACACGAACAGGGACGGATTCAAGTTGCACCAGTGGCCCAAAGATGCGAAAGTGGCAAGAAATTGGACGTTTGTTCCGCACACTTTACCGACGAAAGCTATGCTACGACAGAGATGGCAAGAATGTGTGGATATCCTGCGACACTCAAAGCAGATGCATTTCCAACGATAAAGTCAAAGAAATCTGCCGCCAGACCCCCATTGAATCTGCCGGAGTGTGTGAGCAATTCAGGGACAAAGAACCTCGGTAGCACGGCAAGCAATGGCGGCAGTTTGTTCCCGCAGACGAGCGAGCTAAACCCCCTATCAACCCTAGCTTCCCTGGCCTGCTGACATCAACTCCAAAACTGGACAGATCAACTTTCAGGAAAAGAGCGCGGATGAGGGTATGTCTACAGAATATATTCATTGATGAAAATTGGGCTGTCTGCACTCTCAAAGTGCATGTTGTTGCCAAATGTATTTCATATGCTGTAAACCTAGTTCATAGTTGTTAGTTTCCTTTAATGCCAAACAAACACATACCAATCGTTGGTTAGAAGGCGATCGCCGAATTTGCCCTCGCTTTCTCCCGTGTCGCTGGCTGTCATGTCGTTTTCGTCGGTTTCGCTTGCATACGGTTCAAACCGATATGGCTCAATAGCTTCAGTTTCTTCTTCAATTTCGTTTTCGCTACCTGCCTCCACACTACAACCATCCGTTTCAATACATTCGTAATCTGTTGAATCGCTTAAGCCGCTGAAATCCGAGTCTGAATCCGAGCAAATGTCGCTATAGCTTGCTGTTCTTTCCGCCATGTTTGTTTGTGTTGGCTTCACTATGTGACGTCACAGGAAAATGGACGGGTGTTTATAACAATGGTTAAAATCAGGCACTTTGAAGCTTTTTTTAGGGATATTGCGTGATGGGTAAAATTTTGAAAAAAACTTTGAAAAATATAATAAGCCACTGGGAACTGATTTTTAGTGGTTTTAATCATTCTGAAATTGTGATAATGTTCCCCTTTAAGTCGGGATCCACGTGACTTTTTTGCTATTCTTTTGGAAGTTGAGATTGATTGATTGAAACTTTCATTCGTAGATTGCACAGTGCAGTACATATTCCGTACAATTGACCACTAAATGGTAACACCCGAATAAGTTTTTCAACTTGTTTAAGTCGGGGTCCACGTAAATCAATTCATGGTACAAATATATACTATCATCATAATACAGTCATCACACAAGTTAATCATCAGAGTATATATATTGAATTATTTACATTATTTACAATCCGGGGGGTGGGATGAGGAGGGTTTGGTTGATATCAGCACTTCAGTCATCAACAATTGCATCATCAGAGAAATGGACATTGAAACAGTGTAAGTCTGACTAGGTAGGATATGTACAGCGAGCAGAGAACATAGTGAGTTCAGATAGCATAAGAACAACTACAGTGTTTCCCACACATTCATTTATTTGTGGCGGCCCGCCACAAAAGAATTACGTCCGCCACAAATGGATTTTTCGGCTTTTGACTCGCTCGACCGCTTATAAAAGCAATGGGACTGTCTGTGAATGTTGCTTGTAGTTACAACTCCGGTGCAGTAGGTGGCGGTAACTCCGGTGAAGTAGGTGGCGGTAACTCCGCCAATAGAAGAAGAAGAAGAAGAAGAAGAAGTAAAAGAAGAACGGACCGACCGGATCAAAATACGAGGGTAATATAGGTTATAGCTGCATCGCTCGCGGCTTGTCATATATTTAACGTTAATCCGCGATTTCACTGACGGTGAGCATCCTGACGCTGCTTCATTAACACCGCCGCTGTTTGACTCGTGGGCCGGGGCAGACGCACGTAGTAACAGTCACGTGTTCCCATACCGACGAGCTAACGTGTCCAGGTTATAACCCTGTTGTCAATAAACACACGTGGAGACGGTGCTTCAGATACTGCATTAATACTGAAGATAATTGTCCACTGTCCACTGCAGCATGTGAATGCAATGAAAAGAATAAAATCTGAGCCAACCAGCTGTTAAAATGTTGTCCAGGTTAATGTTTTGGCCATTAAAGGCCCTTCATTTCAAGATTTCAACTGTGATCGGGCTTTAAACAGGTGGCTGACCTGTTCAGATGAGTGTAACTGCTACTGGTCAAATAATGTGAAATAGCATTTAATTTTACATGTATGCAATGCCATTTAAATGTAATTATAGATAATAATAATAATTACTGTGTAGTGTTGTAAATAGTCAACGGGAAGGATTTTAGTAAGATATAAGCCATGAGCACTACACAGCCAGAAAAAAACCTAGGCAGGACAAGTAAAAATATTGGGGCAAGTAGATTTGAGAAGTTGGGCAAGTAGAAAAAAACCTTAACGTTGAATCCTGCATGTGTTGAGCTGCTGCCGCTTAAGGTTAGACGGCACTGTACATAGAGCGTTTCTGCTCGTTAGTAATAAATTCTAATGTTGGATGTTCACTCCTTCACACAGATGAGTATAGAAAAATATTTTCAACGGCCGAAAAGGGCTCGACTTGGAGAAGAGGGAGGCCTACAGTCCGGACCACAGGAGGTATTATCAAAACGGTGTAGACACTTAGAAATCTCATAAGGAAAGTAAACAGACGTCCATCAGTGTTAAAATTAATTTGCTTCCAATATTTCCAGGCTTCAACTAGTGTAGTGGCAGCTCGCGCAGCTGAGGCAGTAAGAGAGGGTGAGGAGGAAGGGATAGTAAGTACGCAGGTAGATTTTGTAGGAGAGGAGGAAGACAGGCAGCATGTAGAGCCAGCTAGGGCGGAGGCAACAGGTGAGACTCAGCAAACACTGAAAAATAAAGCAGGGTCAGATCAGAAATGCACTTTTCTCATGAAAAGGGTCCTATTTTATATTCTTATGTGCCTTATAGAGAGGACCACAACAAAACATAGAGCGACTGGGTTCGATCCAGAATGGCTAAAAATGCCACAATTTAAGTCATGGGTGTATAACACCCAGCACGGTAAGCTCCAGTGTCTCCCTCTTCTCTGGAGGAGGGTCTGGCGAGCGAGACTAGCTCCAGTGCGACCTGTTCAGCAGCAGCAGGAGGAGGAGGAAGAGGTTGACTGACTGGCAGGACACCTCTGCCTCTGTTTCACTTTATGTTGCTGGTAAATAATATGGTTGTAGTAGTAGGCTAAAGTTAAATTATTTAGTATGCACTAATTAAAGGGGCAGAGCTTTAAGAGACATTTTAGCTTTTATATTTTATAAGATATATTTTTTGTAAGAACCACAATTAATAAATATATTTCAGTGAATCACTAATTGTTCAAATCTGTATATAAATATGTACATAAAGTGTTGTAATTATATTCCAACTCCGCGTTCTTCTTGGTCATCGCCGCCGCTGCCACCCCCCACCCCCCGACCACACTACCACAAATAGATGCCTGTCCTGTGGGAAACACTGAAGTATATACATTAGAAATACATTTGATTATTTATATTTGGTTATTTACAATCCGGGGAGGTGGGATGTGGAGGGGGGAGGGTGTTAGTCAGGGGTTGAAGTTGCCTGGAGGTGTTGTTTTAGTGCGGTTTTGAAGGAGGATAGAGATGCACTTTCTTTTACACCTGTTGGGAGTGCATTACATAATGATGTGGCATAGAAGGAGAATGAGTTAAGACCTTTGTTAGATCGGAATCTGGGTTTAACGTGGTTAGTGGAGCTCCCCTTGGTGTTGTGGTTATGGCGGTCATTTACGTAATGGAAGTAGTTTGACATGTACTTCGGTATCAGGGAGGTGAAGTGGATTTTATAGACTAGGCTCAGTGCAAGTTGTTTTACTCTGTCCTCCACCCTGAGCCAACCCACTTTGGAGAAGTGGGTTGGAGTGAGGTGTGATCTGGGGTGGAGGTCTAAAAGTAACCTGACTGGCTTGTTCTGGGATGTTTCGAGTCTAGACTTGAGGGTTTTGGAGGTGCTAGGGTACCAGGAGGTGCAAGCGTAATCGAAAAAGGGTTGAACGAGAGTTCCCGCTAGAATCTTCAAGGTGCTTTTGTTGACCAAAGAGGAGATTCTGTAGAGAAATCTCGTTCGTTGGTTGACCTTTTTGATTACCTTCGTTGCCATTTTATCACAGGAAAGCGTCAAGTATCTGTTTTGGATGTGTTTTACAAAGTAAAAGAGACATACAGAGACATTTAGGGGGGAAAATCTGCCACTAAAGTCGCACAAAACAAAAAATACAACATAAAGTAGCAAGAAACACGTCAATAATGAATAAAGCAAAAGATTGTAGCTGAGATAGGCTCCAGTACCCCCCGCGACCCCAAAAGGGAATAAGCGGTAGAGAATGGATGGATGGATGGATGTTGTAGACAAAAACTCACTTCATATTCTCTACTGCTCACTAGTGTTACCATATCTGAGTTACTGTGTTGAAATATGGGGAAATAATTACAAAAGTACACTTCATTCATTAACGGTGTTACAAAAAAGATCAGTTAGAATAATACATAATGTTGGATATATAGAACACACAAATCCTTTATTTATTGAATCAAAGATACTGAAATTCTACGACATAGTGAATTTGCAAACAGCTAAAATTATACACAAAGCAAACTATAACCTGCTACCCAAGAATATACAACAATTCTTCTCAAAAAAAGAGGAGAAATATAATCTCAGAGAAAAATTTAATTTCAAACATCTGTATGCATGTACAACACTTCGATATATCAGTATGTGGAATTAAATTATGGAATGGATTAAGCAAAGCAATCAAACAATGTACTAATATGATCCACTTCAAGAAACTCTTCAAACTTAAAGTGTTTACAAAGTACAAAGAAGAAGAAGGGACGGCGTGGCGCAGTGTAAGAGTGGCCGTGCGCAACCCGAGGGTCACTGGTTCAATCCCCACCTAGTACCAACCTCGTCATGTCCGTTGTGTCCTGAGCAAGACACTTCACCCTTGCTCCTGATGGGTGCTGGTTAGCGCCTTGCATGGCAGCTCCCTCCATCAGTGTGTGAATGTGTGTGTGAATGGGTAAATGTGGAAGTAGTGTCAAAGCGCTTTGAGTACCTTGAAGGTAGAAAAGCGCTATACAAGTACAACCCATTTATCATTTATCATTAAGAACCATGATAAACATTCTGGATTTATTTAACTCATCCATTCTTTCATTCTTTCACTCACAAAATAATCTTACTTATCTCAACATATGAAATGTAACTTACTTCACCAATTATTATTTATTTACTTATTTTTATTGTGATTACTTATGGAGTATATTGTGAATAAATTGAGAACAGGAAGTTAACAAAAGTTTTAGCAACTGTTATGTAAAAGAAAAGGGGTAGGATTAAATAAGCTCTGCTTCTTCCTACTCCTTTTCGAACATGTTGAAAAGAGAAACTGGAGATTGTGATGTATCATGTTGTATGCTTGCATGTTCCAAATAAACTCAAACTCAAACTCAAACTCAAACATTGGACTTCAAACCTAGAGGTGGGGGAAATAATCGATTTTTAGATGCATCGCAATTTGGACATGGACGATTATAGAATCGATTAGTAAATGTCAATAATCCATTTATTTATTGTAGATAAAGTAATGGAGACAGTTCTAAAATCTGGCAGACTGCAGCGAGCCACCTTACCGAGATATTTGACCAGCTCCTTTACTATTGGGCACTTGTGGTGCAGTTTTGCACACATTTTCGTTAAGTTAATAAATGTGGGAATTAATTTAACTATTTTTTTTAATTCCAAATCAATTGTTTTTTTTAAGTTGCAAGTGATAATAGCTTATTTAGTGAAACGAAAAGAAATGTAAAACTGCATCAAAATACATAAATTAAGGAAGCATCAAAAATAAATTTTTAATCGAATCGTAGCTCCTGAATCATAATCTTAATCGAAGCGTGAGGTGCCCAAAGATTCCCACCTCTATTCAAACCCTATTTATTCATATCGCAGGAAAACTCCGTTCAGTGAGGATCAATCAATGATCAATGTGACTAACTCACTTGCATTACGTTTCTGTCATTAAGTTTTAGTGTTTCTCCGTCTACTGTTATTTGTGGTTGACTTATTTTTACACTTGAATTGCATTGGACATTTATAAGGTTTATCAGTATAATTTTCACATTAAAATGTCTATGTTAGGGTTGTACGGTATACCTGGTGTTAGTATAGTACCGCGATACTAATGAAAAGTACCAGTCCGCCATCTACACCCCCCCAGAGCAACAAGAGGTGCTAGCTAGCTAGCGGCTAAAGTCCAGCCCCAGTCGGCAGTGTTTTAGCTACTTCTAAATCACTAATCCTGGCCTCCATGGCGACAAATTAAGTAAGTTTCTTACAAGTATCATCCCTGCAGGACGAGGAATAGCTAAACATGCTTCACTACACACCGCAGCTCATCAATGCCATTGGTGGATCTACACCTAACATCCACTGTAATGATACCAAGTACATTATTGATTGAAATTGATTGATTGAAACTTTTATCTGTAGGGATGTCCGATAATGGCTTTTTGCCGATATCCGATATTCCGATATTGTCCAACTCTATAATTACCGATACCGATATCAACCGATACCGATATCAACCGATATATGCAGTCGTGGAATTAACACATTATTATGCCTAATTTGGACAACCAGGTATGGTGAAGATAAAGTACTTTAAAAAAAAATTAATACAATAAGATAAATAAATTAAAAACATTTTCTTGAATAAAAAATAAAGTAAAACAATATAAAAACGGTTACATAGAAACTAGTAATTAATGAAAATGAGTAAAATTAACTGTTAAAGGTTAGTACTATTAGTGGACCAGCAGCACGCACAATCATGTGTGCTTACGGACTGTATCCCTTGCAGACTGTATTGATATATATTGATATATAATGTAGGAACCAGAATATTAATAACAGAAAGAAACAACCCTTTTGTGTGAATGAGTGTAAATGGGGTAGGGAGGTTTTTTGGGTTGGTGCACTAATTGTAAGTGTATCTTGTGTTTTTTATGTTGATTTAATATAAAAAAAAATTTTTTTTTTAAAACACAAAAAAAACCGATACCGATAATTAAAAAAAAAACGATACCGATAATTTCCGATATTACATTTTAACGCATCTCTATTTATTAGTAGATTGCACAGTACAGTACATATTCCGTTCAATTGACCACTAAATGGTAAGTGTAGATAGAACATGTTAAAAGAGAAAGTAAGCAGATATTAACAGTAAATGAACAAGTAGATTAATAATTCATTTTCTACCACTTGTCCTTAATAATGTTGACAAAATAATAGAATGATAAATGACACAATATGTTACTGCATACGTCAGCAGTTAAATTAGGAGCTTTTGTTTGCTTACTTACTAATAAAAGACAATTTGTCTTGTATGTTCACTATTTTATTTAAGGACAAACTTGCAATAAGAAACATATGTTTAATGTACCCTAAGATTTTTTGTTAAAATAAAGCCAATAATGCAATTTTTTGTGGTCCCCTTTATTTAAAAAAGTACCAAAAAGTATCGAAATAATTTTCGTACCGGTACCAAAATATTGGTATTAGGACAACACTCGTCTATAGTTAATGTTAAACAGTGATTATCTTTTTTTACACTTGCATGACAGTGGATGACTTGTGCAATGGAAAAAAAATGAGATTAATCTGTGAGTCGTGTTATTGTTGTGTTATGTCTTAGTCATTTGTCATATTTACTATAATCAGTGGTTGACTTATGTTTACACTTGTATGACAAACACAATCATATTAATGAAGCATATCATTCTTGTGTTACGTCTTAGTCATTTGTTGAGATGTAACGATGAACGGTAATAATCATAACCAAACTTACGACGGTTAGTATTACCGTTTTGAATGACAATGATCTAAAAATTTCGATTGATAACTGCACTTTGATAAACTCTTGACTGCCGCCAGTTCGCTTGCTTAAATGCTAACATGAAAACAAGAGATATTAACCTCTATCCTCATTAAGAAATGACAAACCCTAATCTAAACTCATATAAACACGTTACTGTCTGAGAACCTACAAGCTGTGCTCTTTTAGAACTGTGTGATCATTCTATATTATACGGGCAGAGTGTTTTTAAGGGCCACTGAGCAGAGTATGGACCCCGCAAAGCCCGCCAAAAATAATAAATAATAATAATAAATGTTATTTGTTACTCACTTTTCACTAAAATAAATCTTAAAGTGCTACAGCACACGCCTATATTTAAAACAATTAAAGCTTAGCCATTAAAACAGATAAAATACTAAGACTAAGACACTATCAGTGAAGCATAAGAAACACAAACCATGCAATATAGTGAGTTTTCTAACAGTGTGTCTACCTATTTTAGTTAGTTAAACAAACAATAACGATGTCAAAAGATTTCAGTGTGTGTGTGTAAGTACTATTTGAGCACATTCTACAATACCACGATAATGATAAACGTGATATATTGGTCACGATAATGTTATATGCAATTTTCATACTGTTAAAGTTAAGTTAAGTTAAAGTTAAAAAAGTTAAAGTACCAATGATCGTCACACACACTAGGTGTGGTGAAATTTGTCCTCTGCATTTGACCCATCCCCTTGATCACCCCCTGGGAGGTGAGGGGAGCAGTGGGCAGCAGCGGTGCCGCGCCCGGGAATCATTTTTGGTGATTTAACCCCCAATTCCAACCCTTGATGCTGAGTGCCAAGCAGGGAGGTAATGGGTCTCATTTATATAGTCTTTGTTATGACTCGGCCGGGGTTTGAATTCACAACCTACCGATCTCAGGGCGGACACTCTAACCAGTGAGCCACTGAGTAGGTTACACCTCCAGTCATTCGTCATGAAATAATTTTTGTTTTAATGTTTCCTATTAATAGTGGTTGGCCTATTTTTAAACTTGTATAACAGAAAAAATATATATCCATGAGGTGTGTCATGTCTTAGTCATGCAATTATTATTGTTCTAAGATTTACTATTAATAGTGGTTTGCTTATTTTTAAACTTGTATGACAGTTAAGATAATAAATGGTGACTTAAAACATTGTTTGGCCTTTGAATACACAAACTTTCTGGAACTGATCATTTCTTTTTCCGTTACTTTAAACGGGGCATACAGATTAAATAATAATAATAATAGAAAAAAAAGTATTATTTACATATTTGAAACTATACATTTGATATATATATGTTTTTTTTATTGTCAATTATTAAGAACACTTTTAAAAATGTGACCATCCTTTTGACGTCATTACTGCCTTTATTAACACAGTGGAAAATTCCTCAAAACGTAACAGGTTGCGTGTAGCAAACAATGAAGCCAGACTGAGCGTGGCGAGAAAGGTGAATAATCTGATTAGTGGTCGACAACAGGTGAGCGTGCCGACCACTAACCAGAGGCAGGTGAACCCAACTAATCCCCATGGAAACTAAAACAAACCCAGAGGTGCACAAACAAGAACTAAGGGAGTCCAAAACTAACAGAAGAGGGCCACGGATCATGACCCCGCCGTGTTAAAGGAAGAGTAAACTTTTTTGGGAATTTTGCCCATTGTTCACAATCCTTATGTGAGACAAGAACACATATGTTTTTCTTTTTTTTTATGCATTCTAACAAATAAATAAATGCGAGCAAACGTCTGATGACAATGGAGCATATGGGAGTAGCTCTATTCTGCCTATACTGCGCTCCAAAAATACCTCCATCAATGTTATACTTACACACTGAGTATATATGTAATGTAGTTACAGTTACATTCATAATAACATGTAATATTCACGTTGTGCTCATTTTAAGCATACGGCAGCGCATACATTTTACAAACACATCACTCCTTCCAACAACATCACTGATTACTACTCACTGCAAACTTCCTGAGAGACAAAAAACATAATAAAACATCACTTACTGTACAATGTCTGCTCTCACTGGGATGCAGACTGTTAAGATGTTTATATATTCCCGTTTAAATTAAAATAATGACTTATAAACTTCGCAAAGAAAGAAGGTGGCGGAACCATGTTTCTTTTCGGGTCTGTTTCCCATTTCCAAATCTAAATAAACTTTCACGAGCTCCGATAATATATAGCAGCATAAGGAAATCAGCTTTCTGTGATAATGCACCACTAAATGTAGTTCCATCTAATAATATCGCTAACACTTGTTGTAACTTGTAATAATTTGTACATAAACCGGTTTTCGATTCCTATCCCTAAATAGGTGCCATTTTGGGGTCCCTTGACACACACCATAATAATACCCTTATGCTGAAGCACAGTACGTCTGACTACCTTAGCCGTAATGCTCCGCGTTCCATGAAGCGGTGTGGCTTCATAGTAAAGTGAAGTGAATTATATTTATATAGCGCTTTTCTCTAGTGACTCAAAGTGCTTTTACATAGTGAAACCCAATATCTAAGTTACATTTAAACCAGTGTGGGTGGCACTAGGAGCAGGTGAGTAAAGTGTCGTGCCCAAAGACACAACGGCAGGGACTAGGATTGCGGAAGCGAGGATCGAACCTGGAACCCTCAAGTTGCTGGCAAGGCCACTCTACCAACCGAGCTATACCGCCCCATAGCTTACCAAAGGCACACTAAAACATTTTGACAGATTACTGCCTTTGTTAACACAGTGGAAAATTCCTCAAAAGAAACCAGGTTTGACATAAAAAATTGTAAACAGTGTTGTCATATTGTGTTGTATACATAATGTCATTAAATCACATACTGTCATTGAATCTGTGATTTAATTTAACAGGATTAGATATGTCCTTTCAAGTAGTTGTTTTTCCCTTTTTACCACTAAATCCCGTGTTGACATGTCGGGATAAAGCTCATGTTCCCCCCACACACACACATACACTCTTTATCCAAACACACATTTCCATTTCCTTCTTCTGTCTCGTCTTATCTGCTTCCATCTCTCCCACAGAGGGGTCACGTGGAACTGAATCAACAGGTGGTACTCCAAAGAAGCGCTCATAGCAGCTCAGAAGCCTCCTCCTCCTCCATGTCGACTTCATTCCCAGCGCCACCTCCTCTGGCTCCTTCCTGCTCGCTCTCTTAAACGTCCACAATGCATCTTTGGAAGCATCCGTCACTTGATACGCGAGGAGGAGAGCACAGATGCACCTCGAGGAGCAGGTCATTCTACTCGGGTGAGCAAATGGGAACATCTGCCACTCCTCTTTGACCTCCATCTACAACACACACACGCACACACACAAAGAGAGAAGAGGCGTCTTCTGAGAATATGAGCATGTTCCAGTTGAGGGCATCGGAATGCTGAGATAATGTTGTGATAAGAGGTGGAATGAAAGGTGCGATGCATCTCTTCTTCCTCCACTCCTTGAGGGATCATTTTGGATGAACTTCTACCGATGCAAAACCAAGCATTAGTTCATTCAATCAAACACCACAATCATGCCTTTTATACTAAAAACAATCCTTAGTTAGCCTTTTTTAATCATCAGATGTATGCAAGTGTACAAATGTATACAATCCAGTCTGGTCTATATTGTTTGTAAGTAACTCTGATACACCATGAATTGATTTACGTGGACCCTAGGGATGTCCCGATCCAGGTTTTTGCACTTCCGATCCGATACCGATATTGTTTTTGCACTTCCGATCCGATACTGACCGATACCGATACTGACCGATACTGGCCTATCCGAGCATGTATTAAAGTTATTTAGCCTACTAAGTTGTCAGAATCATGTTGAAAAGGGTTTTAGTACTCTTGATAACAACTAGCCAGCTGAATTAGGGGAGTTTGAATAATACACAATGGTTGGTAACAAGAAACTGACCTGTTTATTCAAGGATAAACACAAAATAGACAAAATTATACATGACAAACAGAAATGGCATCATTGAACTAGGGCTGGGCGATATGGCCTTTTTTTAATATTGCGATATTTTAAGGCCATATTGCGATACATGATATATATCTCGATATTTTGCCTTAGCCTTGAATGAACACTTGATGCATATAATCACAGCAGTATGATGATTCTATGTGTTTTGATTGATTGATTGAGACTTTTATTAGTAGGTTGCACAGTGAAGTACATATTCCGTACAATTGACCACTAAATGGTAACACTCGAATAAGTTTTTCAACTTGTTTAAGTCGGGGTCCACTTAATAAATTGATTCATGATACAGATATATACTATCAGATATATACTATCATCATAATACAGTCATCACACAAGATATCCATCCATCCATTTTCTACCACTTATTCCCTTTGGGGTCGCGGGGGCGCTGGAGCCTATCTCAGCTACAATCGGGCGGAAGGCGGGGTACACCCTGGACAAGTCGCCACCTCATCGCAGGGCCTCACACAAGATAATCACATTGAATTATTTACATTATTTATAATCCGGGGTGTGGAGGGGGGCGCCGGATGTAAGTGTCAAAAAGACAGCCAAAAGAGTTTGATATGAGAATAAATCTAAAGTTAAAATATAGGGTAGAAATGCACCCATTTGCAGGAAATGTAGTCTTGATTTTCTAAATTTTCTTTCAAGGCTTGCATGTCTACATTAAAACATTCTTCTTCATACTGCATTAATATTTGCTACTTTTAAACTTTCATGCAGAGAAGAAAATCACAACTAAAAAAAATCACTAATTTTTTCATACGGTGTTGATGTGGAAATTTTTGCCTCGGTATTTTGATGGTGTGGGCGTGTGGCACCGAATGGAGATAAGCGTCTCGACAGACGTCACAATATTTGAACAATGATGACGAAAACTGTTTTCTCTGTCGTGTCGGTGTGTTGAAAATTGTCATGCGCTTATTTTTTTATTAGATTTTGTGCGTGGCATAGATTTGCTATGCGCAGAGGACGCTTAAACAGTGCGCAATTGCACAGGCGAGCACCTTAGAGGGAGCGTTGCTCGCACGGCTGCGCTAGCATCACAGCTAACGTTAGCCATGCTGCCACCTCTCTGCTCGGGGAGGACGTATACGTATGTGACGTATGACGTGACAGTATGTGACGTATGTCGTGACAGTATGTGACGTGTGTAAGAAGGTGCACTTGCTGTCTGTGAGAGGGAGACACAGGAAAGAGTGAGAAGAGCCTGTCGTGTAATGCCAGCAGCTAAAAGCAACTGCGTGAGAATTCACAGACATGTGGATGTGTTGAAGGTGTGCTGGAAAATGCGGAACGGAAATTACGGAGCAGCAGAAAAGTGGAATGTATTATTTAAATCGGTGCGTTGGAAAACACGGACCGGAGTTTTTTTTTAAACTGGATCTGGATCGGCATTTTCCCATGCCTTGCCGATACGCAATTTTTGGCAAATATTGGCAGCCGATCCGATCCAAATATCGGATCGGGACATCCCTAGTGGACCCCGACTTAAACAAGTTGAAAAACTAATTCGGTGTTACCATTTAGTGGTCAATTGTACGGAATATGTACTGTACTGTGCAATCTACTAATAAAAGTTTCAATCAATCAATCAATGCAAACAGAACTTTGGAAGCAGGCGATAATTGGAGAGAGACTGTTACTTACCAAATTTGAAAACTCATCATATATACAACTTTAAGAACGATTTGTAGTGCATGAGAAAGTGGAAAGAAAAATGCAGCTCCCATGCAGGTCATGGTACAGTGTATGCCGACTGAACATTAGCCATACTGAAACTAGCCATTACTTGCTCATTTTGTTGTGTCTTTTTCCAATGGGTGATGTTGTGGCAAGTAGGGATGATGTTTGATAAGAAATTATCGAGTTCGAGCCTATTATCAAATCCTCTTATCGAACCGATTCCTTATCGATTCTCTTATCGAGTCCAGATAGGTTGTTGTGTATGGAAAAAAACACACAATATTTGGTTTAACAAGAGCTCACTTTTATTATAGGAAAAAAATAAAATCTAATAAATAAATAAATATTGACTGTTACCCGCCTAAAAAAATAAAATAAAATAAATAAATATTGACTGACTGTTGTTACCCAGGGCTTCACGGTGGCAGAGGGGTTAGTGCATCTGCCTCACAATACGAAGGTCCTGAGTAGTCTTGGGTTCAATCTCGGGCTAGGGATCTTTCTGTGTGGAGTTTGCATGTTCTCCCAGTGACTCCGTGGGTTCCCTCCGGGTACTCCGGCTTCCTCCCACCTCCAAAGACATGCACCTGGGGATAGGTTGATTGGCAACACTAAATTGGCCCTAGTGTGTGAATGTGAGTGTGAATGTTGTCTGTCTATCTGTGTTGGCCCTGCGATGAGGTGGCGACTTGTCCAGGGTGTACCCCGCCTTCCGCCCGATTGTAGCTGAGATAGGCTCCAGCGCCCCCCGCGACCCCAAAGGGAATAAGCGGTAGAAAATGGATGGATGGATGGATGTTGTTACCCAAAGTATATTAAGTGGGATTTTTCAGAAAAACAAATATATACAGTAACACAAAAATAACCTGTCTATGTGATCACTATAGGTGTATAAATAATAATATAGTTTTAAATAAAATCAGTCCCTTGGGCACAAAACTGAAAATAATACAGCTCTCCAAAAAGTGCACTTCTGCTGCTATTTGACATAACTGTTTGTTATAATGCTTTGACATTTTTGCACTTTATTTCTTTATTGAAAGAAAATTCTATGAAGAGAAAAGTTATTTTCAAATGTGGTTACAATGCTAAAAAATTAAAAGTTAAAGCTAAAAAAAGAAATACACTTTATTGAGTTAACATTATTTCTTTAGAGGGGGAAAGATGTGATGTTATGAGCTCGGCTAGGGAATATAACAACTACACTACCCAGCATGCAACGGGAGTGACGAGCATGCACGGTAGCCCCGAAAAGTGTTGTTGCATGTCGCCACCCGGCAGCTAAGAATGAGGTTATGAGCACGCTGTGAAAGTAAACGTCAAGAACTCAGCCAACACGCCTCGTCTGCATTATTTATAATTAGACAGACAACACATATACAGTGTGATTTTGTTTTGTTTACAAGGAAAGAAAAACAAAAGTTAAAAAAGGGAGATATATGTTGTATATATATGTATGTGCTGCGGTCGCTTTAAGAACGTTGCGACAGCTGCCGTAAAGGAGGTGCGTTGCTAGCCTGGTTGCTATGTTTCCGGTTGGTCGTAAAAGTGTTCGTCATGTGTTTGTACCCTGCTCAAATCTCTCAGTAAAGTTATTCATTGGATTACACCTTTTGTTTTGAACTTTATTACACTTTGGAGCGCTTTTTCCGGTCCATTGTTTTTCCTGCTTTCGCTATCTGCGCCTAATGACGTGACGTCGTTTCTTGTGATGTCCCAAGGAGCATTTCTGGTCGGGACGGGATTCGTTCCGAGGGATTCAAATAAAGAACCAACTCTTTTTCTTTACTATAGTGGTCTCGATAACGGGTACCGGTTCTCAAAAAGGGATTCGAGTCCGAGGACTCGGTTCTTTTCTTATCGAACACCCGGGAAAACCGGTTTCGAGTATCATCCCTAGTGGCAAGTTTCCTCTATTAGTGCATACATTTTTTTTGTTCTTGTGTTTTCATATTTATACTCTTATCTAAGAGCTGCTGCGGCAAATTAGTTATATGTCTTGACTGTAGGGCTGTAACAATAAACGGTAATAATGATAACTACGGTGAACTTCCCAAAAGTTAGTATTACGGTTTCATATTAGACTTAGACTTAGAGAAACTTTAATCATCCACAAGGGAAATTGTTCCACACAGTAGCTCAGTCACAATGATGGAAAGTGTAAGGATGAAAAGGACAATGCAGGTATAAATAGACTAAATATAGCGATATAAAATATAACATATATACGTAATATTTACATACTATATGTACAGTATATTATATATACTGATATATTATATTATATTATGTCTATATCATATATACAATATATAACAATTACCATATACAATATTACAGTATATGTGACAGCTGCAGCATAAAATAGAGAGTAGATCCAGCAGAAAATAGAAAATAGACATTAAAAACAAAGAGAATTAGCTAACATAGAAGGTGTCAGGTAATAGGCAGATGTCATCTATTGCTGTATGGCGAGTGATTATACAGCTGGATGGAGTGCGGAATGAAGGAGTTCTTGAATCGAACACTGTGGGAACAAAGCTGAAGGAGCCTGTTGGAGTATGAACTCCACTGTCCTTCTATTGTCTGGTGGAGTGGGTGGGCAGGATTGTCCATGATGGCCAGCATTTTGTCCAGTGTTCTCCTGTCCCTCACTGACACAAACGCCTCCAACTGCGTGCCTTTTGCTGGTGCTGCTACCCCAACAAACCACTGCAAAGTACAGGGCACTGGCCACAACAGACTGATAAAATATCTCCAACAGCTCGCTGCACACATTAAAGGACCTAAGCTTCCTCAGGAAAAAGAGTCTGCTCATGCCCTTTTTACAATTTATCGAACAACCGTGATAGATAACTGCACTTTGATTAACTTGCGGACTGACTGGCACCAGCTCACTAGCTTAAATGCTAACATGAAAACAAGAGACATTAACAGCTTTCCATTAAGAAACAATGTACCCCAAACTAATCTTATATAAACACATTACTGTCTGAGCAGCAAGTTACCGTATTTTCCGGACCATAGGGCGCAGGTCTAGTCATGTTTTTTTTCATACAAAAGGCACACCAGATTTTAGGGCGCATTAAAGGAGTCATATTATTATTATTTTTTTCTAAATGGAGAACACTTCCTTGTGATCATGTAATGGTGGTTCTTTGGTCAAAATGTTGCATAGATGATGTTTTACAGATCATCTTCAAGCCGCTTTCTGACATTCGCTTCAGGATTCACCGTTTTGTGGGCGGTCTTATTTACGTGGCTCACCTTCGGCAGCGTCTTCTCCCTGCCATCTTTGTTGCAGCGGTGTAGCGTGCAAGGACGGGAGTGGAAGAAGTGTCAAAAGATGGAGCTAACTGTTTTAATGACATTCAGACTTTACTTAAATCAACAACGGAGCAGCATCTCCTCATCCGTGGCTCACTAGTGCAACAACGCCGGAAATGTGTCCCGTGAAAACCCCTCCGACCGGAACTCTCTAATAAGTAAAGTTCTGTGGGTGAATTATGTAAACTCACTACACTGGTAGTTTTTAGCGCTTCCATAGCATAGGTTAGAACTTTACGCTAATTTATAATAGAAATGGCAACAGCAGAGGGTGAATGCCCCATAACAAGAAGATAGTGAAAAAGAAGAAGATTATCGACTACGGCATCGACATGGACTACAGTGCGCAAATTTTCAGAACTTATGCAGATCTCAAATACTCATGAGCAGATATCAGAAGTTAAGCAAAGTTGGTTTTGCATAATATTGTGAAACAAAACGCCAGATAATATGTCTGCTAATGGGTGCCATTTTGCAGTCCTTATACACATATTATAGTAATACTTGTATCTCTGACTACGGTAGCCGTAATGGCCCAACAATCCATCAAGCGGTGCGGCTTCAAAGTCATACCAACACATTTTGACAGATTTTTGAGTGCCGTGTGTAGTGTTCTTTATTTTCAATGGAACATTTAAACTGGTGTCATATTGCAGTCTACGCGTATCTCTTATGTGTGACTACCATCTACTGGTCACACTTATCATTACACCATGTACCAAATAAAATAGCTTCGAGGTTGGTAAGCACAACCAACATTATTCCGTACAATAGGCATTGATTGATTGATTGATTGATTGAGACTTTTATTAGTAGGTTGCACAGTGAAGTACATATTCCGTACAATTGACCACTAAATGGTAACACCTGATTAAGTTTTTCAACTTGTTTAAGTCGGGGTCCACTTAAATTGATTCATGATACAGATATATACTATCATATATACTATCATCATAGTGCAGTCATCACACAAGATAATCATCAGGGTGTATACATTGAACTATTTACATTATTTACAATTCAGGGTGTGGAGGGGGGGGTTAGTTTGGTTCTTATCATCAGTCATCAACAATTGAGAACAGAGAAATGGATATTGAAACAATGTAGGTCTGACTTGGTAGGATATGTACAGCAAGTAGTGTACATAGAGAGAGAGAGAGAGATCAGAAGGCATAAGAAAAGTATACACCGGGTTATAAGGCGCACAGTGTTGATTTTTGAGAAAATGAAAGGATTTTAAGTGTGCCTTATAGTCCGAAAAATACGGTATTCGAATATGCACATTGAACCTACAAGTTGTGTTCTCTTAGAACAGCGTGATCGATCTATACTCAGAGGAATACGAGACGGATGTGTTTTTACCGTGCGTTCAGGGACCGCTGAACACAGTAGGATGCCACAAAGCCCACCAGAGTACTAAATATTAACAACAGATTAGATTTTTTACGCACTTTTCAATTCAAATAAGTCTCAAAGTGCTACAGTACAAACCAATGTTTAAAACAGTCGTTAAAACAGATACAATTCTAAGACTAAGACACTATCAGTGAAGCATAAGAAACACAAACCATGCAACAGTGTCTCTACCTTTTTTAGTTAGTTGAAAAAATAACTTTGTCAAAAGATTTCAATGTGTAAGTACTTTTTGAGCACATTTAAAAATACGGCAATATTATTGATAATCATGATAATTTTTGTCATGATAACAGTGATATGAAATGTTCATACTTAACTAGGGATGTCCCGATCCGATATTTGGATCGGATCGGCCGCCGATATTTGCCAAAAAATGCGTATCGGCAAGGCATGGGAAAATGCAGATCCAGATCCAGTTTTAAAAAAAACTCCGGTCCGTGTTTTCCAGCGCACCTATCTAAATAATACATTCCACTTTTCTGCTGCTCCCTAATTTCCGTTCCGCATTTTCCAGCACACCTTCAACACATCCACAGGTCTGTGGATTCTCACGCAGTTGCTTTTAGCTGCTGGCATTACACGACAGGCTCTTCTCACTCTTTCCTGTGTCTCCCTCTCACAGACAGCAAGCGCACCTTCTTACACACGTCACATAATGTCACGACATACGTCACATACTGTCACGACATACGTCACATACGTATACGCCCTCCCCGAGCAGAGAGGTAGCATGGCTAACGTTAGCTGTGATGCTAGCGCAGCCGTGCTAGCAACGCTCCCTCTAAGGTGCGCGCCTGTGCAATTGCGCACGGCAAATCTATACCACGCACAAAATCAAATAAAAAAATAAGCGCATAACAATTTTCGACACACGGACACGACAGAGAAAACAGTTTTCGTCATCATTGTTCAAATATTGTAACGTCTGTCGAGACGCTTATCTCCATTCGGTGCCACACGTCCACACCATCAAAATGCCGAGGCAAAAATTTCCAGATCAACACCGTATGAAAGAATTAGTGATTTTTTTAGTTGTGATTTCCTTCTCTGCATGAAAGTTTAAAAGTAGCATATATTAATGCAGTATGAAGAAGAACGTTTTAATGTAGACACATAGAATCATCATACTGCTGTGATTATATGCATCAAGTGTTCATTCAAGGCTAAGGCAAAATATCCACATATATATGGTGTATCGTGACATGGACTAAACATATCCACATATATATTGTGTATCGTGACATAGCCTTAAAATATCGCAATATTAAAAAAAGGCCATATCGCCCAGCCCTAGTTCAATGATGCCATTTCTGTTTGTCATGTATAATTTTGTCTATTTTGTGTTTATCCTTGAATAAACAGGTCAGTTTCTTGTTACCAACCGTTGTGTATTATTCAAACTCCCCTATTTCAGCTGGCTAGTTGTTATCAAGAGTACTAAAACCCTTTTCAACATGATTCTGACAACTAAGTAGGCTAAATAACTTTAAACTTCAATACATGCTCGGATAGGCCAGTATCGGTCAGTATCGGTATCGGTCAGTATCGGTATCGGATCGGAAGTGCAAAAACAATATCGGTATCGGATTGGAAGTGCAAAAACCTGGATCGGGACATCCCTATACTTAACTACAATGAAAATTACAACTTTTGTACCTGCACACATCACCTGGTGGCTAACAATCTACAACAATAATTGAATGGCTTAATTTTGGTAGTTGCTGTGTCATGCTTTTTGTAAGCCTGATTTGCACTGAACAGGAAGTCGCTGTGTTCCCATTTTAATGCTGTGTAACTTGAGGGTAGAGGCTGCTGCTGTTACTGTTGTCCTTTCAGGCTGCTTACAGTATGCTTGTGGGCAATAATTGTTATTACTCTACTCTGAGAGGTTGCACATTTTGACCAATGCTTTTAGGAAAGATGCTTTAAAAATGGAGTCAAATTACTGCTATTGTTAGCAGCAATTCCAAAACCACTTGCTAAAATGAGTAGCTGCAATTGTTTTTTGCTATTAAAGGCAGAGTGTTTTAACTCTTACACATATGACAGTTAAAGGCCTGCTGAAATGAATTTTTTTTATTTTAAACGGGGATAGCAGATCCATTCTATGTGTCATACTTGATCATTTCGCGATATTGCCATATTTTTGCTGAAAGGATTTAGTATAGAACAACGACGATAAAGTTCGCAACTTTTGGTCGCTGATGAAAAAAAGCCTTGCCTGTACCGGAAGTAGCATGACGTCACAAGTTGAAGGTCTCCTCACATTTCCCCATTGTTTACACCAGCAGCGAGAGCAATTGGGACCGAGAAAGCGACAATTACCCCATTAATTTGAGCCAGGATGAAAGATTTGTAGATGAGGAACGTGAGAGTGAAGGACTAGAGTGCAGTGCAGGACGCATCTTTTTTCGCTCTGACCGTAACTTAGGTACAAGGGCTCATTGGATTCCACACTCTCTCCTTTTTCTATTGTGGATCACGGATTTGTATTTTAAACCACCTCGGATACTATATCCTCTCGAAAAATGAGAGTCGAGAACGCGAAATGGACATTCACAGTGACTTTTATCTCCACGACAATACATCGGTGAACCACTTTAGCTACGGAGCTAACGTGATAGCATCGTGCTTAACTGCAGATAGAAACAAAAGAAATAAACCCCTGACTGGAAGGATAGACAGAAAATCAACAATACTATTAAACCATGGACCTGTAACTACACGGTTAATGCTTTCCAGCCTGGCGAAGCTTAACAATGCTGTTGCTAACGACGCCATTGAATCTAACTTAGCTACGGACCTTGACAGAGCTATGATAAAAACATTAGCTCTCCACCTACGCCAACCCTCATCTGCTCATCAACACCGAAGCTCACCTGCGTTCCAGCGATCGACGGAGCGATGAAGGACTTCACCCGATCATCGATGCGGTCGGCGGCTAGCGTCGGATAACGCGTCTGCTATCCAAGTCAAAGTCCTCCTGGTTGTGTTGCTGTAGCCAGACGCTAATACACCGATCGCACCTACAGCTTTCTTCTTTGCAGTCTCCATTGTTCATTAAACAAATTGCAAAAGATTCACCAACACAGATGTCCAGAATACTGTGGAATTTTGCGATGAAAACTGAGCTTTTTGTATTGGATACAATGGCGTCCCAATACTTCCGTTTCAACCATCGACGTCACGCGCATACGTCATCATACCTAGATGTTTTCAACCGGAAGTTTCGCAGGAAATTTAAAATTGCACTTTATAAGTTAACCCGGCCGTATTGGCATGTCTTGCAATGTTAAGATTTCATCATTGATATATAAACTATCAGACTGCGTGGTCGGTAGTAGTGGGTTTCAGTAGGCCTTTAATGTTTAAAAAAAATTATTTCCCTCAATCGTCAGTTTCAAATATTTTAAATATTTTTAAAAACCAAACTAATTGTTTGACCTTACAGTTTCCACTGTATACTTATAAAGAGACGTTATTTGCGAATCATTTTCCTGAGCCAACATGAGCACCAGTCAGTTTAAATGAAAGGAAAAAATTGAGTGACAGTGAAATTCTGCCCTCGTGGAAATAGTTCTTCTCCCACCGACTCACAACACATGTAGTTTTTTTTCTCAATCTGCCTCTGAAATAGCTAACAGAGACCCTCGGTTAACCATTTTTAAATGAAAACAGGCATCCGATGACTCGTGTGGTTTCAATGATATTCGTCAAGTGTCAGGAAACGATGCTCTCATCCGCAACTTTTAACTGAAGGAATGCCAATTAAATTGTGGATTGGGGAAGTATGCTGCAGTGTGCACACAGTGGCAACTCCAGAATAGTCAAATATCACTCCTTTAAGTCCCGAAGCTGATTTTGTGTGTAAAAGGATGAATTGTAGCACCATGAAGCTGAATGGATATATTGTTGACCTCAAAGAGGAAGTTATTAAACATAGATCCATAAAGTGACCCTTTATAACCATATAGGGATGAACATTGGCTCTACAAAATTTGTATATGGCAATGCGTACATTTCCTCAGCCATTGCCTTTAGGCCTGTTCTGTTTGTAAAAGAGGAGACACGTAACATTAAAATGCAATTACTTGAAACGTTGAAGAACCGCAGTGTTTGTTTATGTTCTAAAATTAAAAGTGACTGATGAAATATACGTACGTCGCAGAGAAAAGAAAATCATGAAAGCAGTCACAGTGTGTATTGTAAAAGCCTGAAACATTAATCTCAGTGCGTGTGTTTGCCTTTAGGGCTTTTTAGCTCCAAATACAAATGACCACACACTGAAGGCAACCACATTGGAATGGTTTATATTACGACTCAACACAAGGCTTCCAGCCCTCTTACCTCAATACACACAGCAGGGCCACATTAGCACCAGCATTCGCTGACTACTACCACACACACCGTTTTGCACTCATAACTCATACAGTAATAATCCCAATCGTCCGATGGCCAAGTAGAAGCTCCAACTGTTTGAGGATATCGGTCGACTTCTGAACAATCATCAAATAGGAAACAATCTGATCCAATGTCATAAAACCTTTATTTAAAAACTCTTTTAAAAAGGAACTGCACTTTTGTTTGAATATTGCCTATCGTTCGCAATCATTATGAGAGACAATTGTATTTAAAAAAAAAAAAAAAAAGCATTCTAACTCGTAAATAAACGTAAGTACCACATATAACTCAATAAATAACCAGCTCAGTGGCCTTGTGGTTAGAGTGTCCGCCCTGAGACTGGGAGGTTGTGAGTTCAAACCCCAGTCGAGTCATACCAAAGACTACAAAAAATGGGACCCATTGCCTACCTGCTTGGCACTCAGCATCAAGGTTGGAATTGGGGGTTAAATCACCAAATGCTTCCCGAGCGTGGTGCACGCTGCTGCTCACTGCTCCCCTCACCTCCCGGAGGGTGAACATTTGGATGGGTCTAATGCAGAGGGCACATTTCGCCACACCCAGTGTGTGTGTGACAATCGTTGGAACTTTAACTTTAACTTTAAATACGGTAAAAGTTCGCTTACAATAAAGCCAATGGGAGGTCCTCTAATTCCGCCCATAAATCATACTTGCCAAACCTCCCGGATTTTCCGGGAGACTCCCGAAATTCAGCGCCTCCATGCGGACCTGAATCCGCTTTCCCACAAAATAAACAGCGTACCTGCCCAATCACGTTATAACTGTAGGATGATAGAGGGCGAGTTCTTGGTTTCTTATGTGGGTTTATTGTTAGGCAGTTTCATTAACGTCCTCCCAGCGCGGCAACAACACACAACAACAGCAGTCACGTCTACCGTAAAGCAGTTTGTCTGCCGTAAACAGCAATGTTGTGACACTCTTAAACAGGACAATACTGCCATCTAGTGCATTTTATGAAAGCACTTTTGTGCGTGCCACACAGCAATGCATCATCAGAGAGGGTGTTCAGCATGGTTAGAAAAGTAGTGACAGAGAATAGAACAAGGATGGACAATTCAACCCTTAACTCAACAATGAGTAGATGAGTGTTATGTGTGTGTATATGTGTAAATAAATGAACACTGAAATTCAAGTATTTAGTTTATATATATATATATAATAAAATAAATATATATTTATAGCTAGAATTCACTGAAAGTCAAGTATTTCTAGTATATATATATATATATATATATATATATATATATATATATATATATATATATATATATATATATGTATATATGTATATATATATATATATATATATATATATATATATATATATATATATAATATGAAATCAATCAATCTATCAATCAATGTTTATTTATATAGCCCTAAATTACAAGTGTCTCAAAGGGCTATATATATATATATATATATATATATATATATATGTATATATGTATATATATATATGTATATATATATATATGTATATATATATATATATATATATATATATGTATATATATATATATATATATATATATATATATAATATGAAATCAATCAATCTATCAATCAATGTTTATTTATATAGCCCTAAATTACAAGTGTCTCAAAGGGCTGCACAAGCCACAACGACATCCTCGGTACAGAGCCCACATAAGGGCAAGGAAAAACTCACCCCAGTGGGACGTCGATGTGAATGACTATGAGAAACCTTGGAGAGGACCGTATATGTGGGTAACCCCCCGCCCTCTAGGGGAGACCGAATGCAATGGATGTCGAGTGGGTCTAACATAATATTGTGATAAATACTTGACTTAGTGAATTCTAGCTGTAAATTTATGGCATCTAGCTGATGCCATAAATCCCTCTAAATAACCATTCAGAAACCGCCAACAGTACTCCATTTACATTTCGTGACCTGAATATTAATCAAGCAATTTGTTATTCCCAGACCTGTGTGTTTATTTCCATACCTGACGGTTTCGATTACAACTGTTGCCTTTCTCAGAGGTTGTCACGTGATCACATCACATTGAGAACCTTGTGAAAAAACATGAACATGTTGTGTACTGTATGTGGTCTGATGCTGATATTTGACTTGACCCGCCTGTCACAACGGGGGGTCGCAGTTTACTGCGGGGTTCGTTCCCCCGGGATGCAGACGGACCACTCCGGACAAGGCGTGCAGGTAGGAACATGATTTAATCTTCAAAATCAAAACACGTACCAAAAAGCTAAGGCTACCACTTTGCACAGGCAGCATAGACTAGGAGACAAGAAATACTAACATAACAGGTTGCGTGTAGCAAACAATGAAGCCAGACTGAGCGTGGCGAGAAAGGTGAATAATCTGATTAGTGGTCGACAACAGGTGAGCGTGCCGACCACTAACCAGAGGCAGGTGAACCCAATTAATCCCCATGGAAACTAAAACAAACCCAGAGGTGCAAAAACAAGAACTAAGGGAGTCCAAAACTAACAGAAAATAACAAAACATGATCCGGGCCACGGATCATGACACCGCCATGTTAAAGGAAGAGTAAACTTTTTTTGGAATTTTGCCCATTGTTCACAATCCTTATGTGAGACAAGAACACATATGTTTTTCTTTTTTTTATGCATTCTAACAAATAAATAAATGCGAGCAAAAGTCTGATGACAATGGAGCATATGGGAGTAGCTCTATTCTGCCTATTCTGCGCTCCAAAAATACCTCCATCAAGGTTATACTTACACACTGTGAGTATATATGTAATGTAGTTACAGTTACATTCATAATAACATGTAATATTCACATTGTGCTCATTTTAAACATACGGCAGCGCATAAATTTTATCACTCCTTCCAACAACATCACTGATTACTACTCACTGCAAACTTCCTGAGAGACAAAAAACATAATAAAACATCACTTACTGTACAATGTCTGCTCTCACTGGGATGCAGACTGTTAAGATGTTTATATATTCCCGTTTAAATTAAAATAATGACTCATAAACTTCGCAAAGAAAGAAGGTGGCGGAACCATGTTTCTTTTCGGGTCTGTTTCCCATTTCCAAATCTAAATAAACTTTCACGAGCTCCGATAATATATAGCAGCATAAGGAAATCAGCTTTCTGTGATAATGCACCACTAAATGTAGTTCCATCTAATAATATCGCTAACACTTGTTGTAACTTGTAATAATTTGTACATAAACCGGTTTTCGATTACCATCCCTAAATAGGTGCCATTTTGTGGTCCCTTGACACAAACCATAATAATACCCTTATGCTGAAGCACAGTACGTCTGAATACCTTAGCCGTAATGCTCCGCGTTCCATGAAGCGGTGCGGCTTCATAGTGAAGTGAAGTGAAGTGAATTATATTTATATAGCGCTTTTCTCTAGTGACTCAAAGTGCTTTTACATAGTGAAACCCAATATCTAAGTTACATTTAAACCAGTGTGGGTGGCACTAGGAGCAGGTGAGTAAAGTGTTGTGCCCAAAGACACAACGGCAGGGACTAGGATGGCAGAAGCGAGGATCGAACCTGGAACCCTCAAGTTGCTGGCAAGGCCACTCTACCAACCGAACTATGCCGCCCCATAGCTTACCAAAGGCACACTAAAACATTTTGACAGATTTTTGAGCGCCGTGTGTAATGTTCTATATTCTCAATGAAACATCAAAGTTTTGGTGTTGCTTGCTTACAGGTACTCGCTCGCGTCATTTATTGAACAGGCGTCAACCTGCACTCCACACGTATCTCTTATGTGTGACTGCCATTTACTGGTCACACTTATTACGCTATGCACCAAAATAACATGGCTTCGAGGTCGGTAAGCACAACCTGTACATTAGGCGTTATAAGGCGCACTGTTGATTTTCGAGAAAATTAAATGACTTTAAGTGCGCCTTATAGTCCGAAAAATACAGTAATAACTGGTGGGAGGAGTGATTGCTTTGATAATACAACACGCCTACTGTATGTTGTGTGCATGGACCTATACCATACTTGCCAACCCTCCCGAATTTTCCGGGAGACTCCCGAAATTCAGCGCCTCACCCGAAAACCTCCCGGGACAAATATTCTCCCGAAAATCTCCCGATTTTCAGCTGGAGCTGGAGGGGGCATGCGGACCTGAGTGAGGACAGCCTTTTTTCAAGACGGGAGAACAACAGGGTGACAAGAACTAAATCATCCAGACTTGAGATAAATTGTATTATTATGTTTATCTTACCTAAAAATAAATATATTTATTAATTAAAAAAATAAAAAATAAATCCATTTTTACTATATTTTGCTAAAAACATCAAAATTAATTGTATTTTTATTTGTATTTTTTCTGACTCCTTATTACATCCAGCCATAGAATTATACATTAAAATACACATATTTGAAATAATTAATTTTAAATTATCATAATAATTTATTTAAAATGACCATATTTAATTACTAATATAATTGCTTGTTTATCAACAACTTTAGCATTTTATTCATTACATTTTTGAAGCTCTCAGAAGCCAAGTTATGTTATATTCCTTAAGATTTATTTATGCAAGTTTGAAGTATCAATTATCTAAACACAGTTTTGGTTGCATATTTTCAGGATATATATATATATATATGTATGAAATACTTGACTTGGTGAATTGTAGCTATCAATATTGTAACGACGTGGTTGCATCGTGATGCGGGTGTTGTTCTCCCAAGGATGCAGACGGCTTCGGACACAGCTTGCAGGTAGGAATATGATTTATTTAAAATATAAATCATAAGATGAATAAACAAAAGACATGCACGTAGCACAAAAGGCAAAAACAAAAGGGCTAGCGTGGGAGCTAGCAAGCCAAAATAGCCTAGCGTGAAAACTAGCAGCTAAAGCACAGGAAATAAGCGTCATCATCAGTTGTGTAAGAACAAACTAGGAAGCCAGACCGAGTGAGGCCAGGGCAAAGACTAAATAGCCCTCTGATTAGCGCCCGGGCAACAGGTGCGCGTCCCGGACACTAACCAGAGGCAAGTGTAAGCAATTTGCCGTCATGGCAACTGAAACAAACAAAAACTCAAGGTCCTGAAAACACATGTGACTAGAAAACATAAACAAACTATGATCCGGGCAGCGGATCATAACAAATATACTCCTCCCCTCTTAACCACGCCCCACCCCACCCCCGGCCACGACCCCACCTCCCGAAATCGGAGGTCTCAAGGTTGGCAAGTATGACCTATACGTCGCCCCATTGCCCACGTGTTAATGTGAATGTTTGGTTTTCGCCTCTCACATACCTGCCAACTACTTCGGTTTTCCCGTAATTAGTACGGTTTTCATCAACCTATTCCGGGTTACGGTTGCAGTGATAAAAAATACGTTTTTTCATTAATTAAAAATTTTTTTTTTTTAAAGTTTTATTCACGAAATCGCGTAACAAAAATGACAATCGACACTGCTTCCCGTAACTTCCTATCGAGCCATTCCGAATGCCATGCGCGAGGCTATTTATAGCACCGCTGCCAAGCACGAGGCACCAGTTGCCATTGTTTCCAAACGAGCGAACGATCATGGAATCAGCCGGAGAAAAATCGCAAACGAGTCTTAAACCGAAAAGAAAACTGCAGTCATTCCGTGAAGAATATTCAAAAGCCTATCCGGGAATAATTATCCGTTCCAAAAAGGGTGAAAACTACGCGAATTGCACCTTGTGCAGACAAGATTTTTCGATCGGACACGGAGGAATTAGCGATGTAAAAGACCACGTTGGGACAAAAAAACACAAGTCTAATGCCGTTGCTAGCGATACAAGTGGAAAACTTTCAACGTTTTTCGTCGCCCAAACATGTCAATCAACCCATATGATTTTTGCTGTAATATTTTTGTTTTGAAAAGTCACTGTGACTGATAGAAAAGTGATGGTTTTAGCAACATTTTAACCTGTCTGAATGCTAATAATCATTTTGCGTCGGCCTGAACCCCCCACCAGGACTTTGTCCTGGACCTACCGGGGCCTGTGGCCCCTGGACCCTGGCTACTAGGTTTTTCTGATTTCAAAAGTTGGCAGGTATGCTCTCATCCCAAGTCAAAAGGGATTGACGCTCGCTTCCCTGCTACTAATTGTTAACAAAAATGAATAAGAAGTTTTTGCTTACTGGTGTGTAGCTATTTTCACACTTAGGTCCTAATATGCTGCTAACCTGCTACTTAATGCCACCTACTGATCAGACAGCGGGGAATCTGACATTTTGTGGCACTATGTTATTATGCCAGGTTTTTTTTGCAGGGGATGGATGGAAGTGAAGGCTTTTGCTAATCACACTAACAGATGAGCCTGTGTGTGTGTGTGTGTGTGTGTGTGTGTGTGTGTGTGTGTGTGTGTGTGTGTGTGTGTGTGTGTGTGTGTGTGCGTGCGACTGCGTGTAAACAATGGCCCTGCTGTTTGACCAGTGCTGCTGCAGTTGCCTTACACCTGTGCTTGGCTGCCCTCCCAGCACCCGCATAAACACACACGCACACACACTCATAGTCCCTAAATTGAACCCCCCAGCACTCCACCACGCACCCCACGTCACTCCACTTTAGTTCTCACTTTACATCCTGCATGAGGGCTTAGTGGCGCACTACAAAGAACAATACATATTCAACAGGCGTACCAGGTGGGATCACGCACATGCTCCCCTCCCGGGCACGTCTTATCGTTTCATTTCATTCAAATGCAGAAAAGGATATCAAAGACTTATACCCCCCTTTTCCTCTCCTCTTTCCTCATCCTGCCATTACCAAAAAAGAAGAGAAAAGCACACCCGAGTGTAAAAATATGGAAATGGGGACTGGCAGCTGGAAAGATGCCAGTTTGCTCTGGAGCACCACCCTATAGGTGCCCTTGAGCAAGACACTGGATACCCCCCGGTTCTGACATCTCTTCTTGTGCCTGCATGGAAATAGATCAAAATAAATGTTAAAGAAGTGAAATATTACATTTCCCCTTTCGGGACTTAGAAACTGAAATCCAAGCAAGATTAAATATGTGAAATCGAGGTAAGAAATACACATTTTTCAATAACAACACATTTTTGCTTCTCAGCTTTCAGTTTTTGCAGTGAAGGTCTCCTATTTTTGTGTGTTTTATAGCGTTCTATATATCTCGGTGTTGAAAATCTGTTATTTCTCACAGAAAAATTATATGAGGGAGTAACTTTGTTAGCTGCAATCATTTAAAAAGCGCATTCTTACTTGTCATACAAGTGTCAAAATAAGTTAACTCCTGTTTATTCAAATATGAGTTGTCACACAAGTGTAAAATGAAGATAACCACTGTTAAAAGTAAAAGTAAAACCTTTGTGCAAACAAATACTTAAAAAAATTACTTGGAAAAAAATGGAAAATGTTAATTAAAGTGGCTGTTAGCAACCATTACATCGCTGTCTAGAGCGTGCTAACTTTCCAAAGTATTGTAAGCCTTATATAACGCTCTGCTAGTAAAGTACACTCTATAGAACACACACACACACTCACAAACACACACACACCTGCACGCACACTAACACAAATTAGTTATGTTTGTTGTCCAATGCCAGCTAATGATAGCAATTTGGCGAAGTTTAGCTACTAATGTTATGAATCATTGATTGTATAGCCAAGTGATTTTCAACCACTGTGCCGCGGCACACTCGTGTGCCCTGAAATATTGTCTGGTGTGCCGTGGGAAATTATGCCACTTCACCTAATTGGTCCAAAAAATATTTTTTGCAAATCAATAATCATAATAATGTGCCGCTGTCTAGTGCCTGCGCTGTGTAGAGCTTGGCAATCCCAATATGCAGAGCACAGCGGGAGACAGGTAAAAAGGTATGTAACGCTTAAACCAAAAATTTATACAAAAGGCAAGTGCCGCTAGGAAAAGGCACTGAAGCATAGGGATGGCTATGTAAAACAAAAGTAAAACTGAACTGGCTACTAAGTCAACAAAAACAGAATGCTGGACGACAGCAAAAACTTACAGCGTGTGTAGCAAAGACGGCGTCCACAAAGCACATCCGTACATGACATGACAATCAACAATGTCCCCACAAAGAAGGATAGCGTATGCACAACTTAAATAGTCTTGATTGCGAAAACAAAGCAGGTGCGGGCAATAGCACTCAAAGGAAGGCGTGAAGCTGCTACAGGAGAACACCAACAAAACAGGAAGGGTCACCAAAATAAGAGCGAAAGACAGGAAATAAAGCACTACACACAAACAACAACAAACTCAAAATAAGACAACCTGGTGGAGTTTCATTTTTTAACCTTTTCTGCTGGTGGTGTGTCTCCATATTTTTTTTAATGAAAAAAATGTGCCTTGGCTCAAAAAAGGTTGAAAAACACTGGTATAGCCTATCACAGAGGTGTTCAAAGTGCAGCCAGGGGGCCACTTTCGGGCCGCGGCAAAAATGTATTGGCCCTCGACATGTTTTAAAAGTTCAATTAATTCCTTAATAATCAGTTATACTAAATATTGACAACTACTTGCTTTCTCACCTATAACACAAAGGCCAAAATAACTGTTTTTTTTTGTTTTTTTTACAAATAACTTAGCATGGACTAGAGCTGTACGGTATACCGGTACTAGTATAGTACCGTGATACTAGTATAGTACTGCGATACTAATGAATCATATTTGGTAGTATACCGCCTCTGAAAAGTAGGAATAGCTAAACATGCTTCACTACACACCGCAGCTCAGCAGCGTCAATATGTAAACATGTAAACAAAGGCCATTGGTGGATCGAAACCTAACATCCACTGTAATGATACCAAGTACAGGAGTGTATCTAGTCAATACTACTATGAGTACGTAGATATTTTTTGGCATTACAACTAGGGCTAGGCGATATGCCCTTTTTTGAATATCTCGATATTTTTAGGCATAGCGCGATTAATTTCCCCTTGGGGATTAATAAAGTATTTCTGATTCTGATTCTGATGCACGATATATATCTCGATATTTTGCCTTAGCCTTGAATGAACACTTGATACATATAATCACTGCAGTATGATGATTCTATGTGTCTACATTAAAACATTCTTGTCCATACTGCATTAATATATGCTTATTTTAAACTTTCATGCAGAGAGGGAAATCACAACTAAGTCAATTTAGCAAAACTGTATTTATTAAACAGTTATTAAGCAGTGGCACAAACATTCATGTCATTTCCAAAACAGAAAGTGCAAGATTGTCAGAGAAATTTTAAAACAAGCTATAAGTGCACTTTTGTGCATGATGTCACCAAGATATTTCAATAAGTGTCCTACGGTGTTGATGTGGAAATAGTTGTTTTGGCATTTAGTTGGTGTGGCACCGAACAGAGATGTTGACATGTACAGACATATTCCCTCTTGAAGCCAAACCACCGTCAGACGATGCTGTTTTTCTTGGGAATTAATTATTCCTCCATTTGTTACCAGATTCGCACCTTCTTTCTCTCGTATTACCACTCAAACCACACCGTTAGCTGTTAGCATCACAGCTAACGTTACCATGTCGCTACCTGTCTGGGGCCGTTTGTTTTTAACTTATCTAAGACGTGATGATGCCGGAGTAGTGTATAGTCTTCTTTTTTCACGTTTGTGTAGAACAAGTGCCATAAAAAAAAGGCAGAAAATTTAAAAGGTATATTTTTTTATCAAGATTGTAAATCTTACAACCTCAGATAAATTTAGAGGTTTCAGTGTACCGGTATTTGTTTTAGCGGTCTAAGCATATACCAGTTAATGACCAGCTCATTTCAAAATGTTTGCATGTTATTGGACTATTTTTGTAGCGAGTTTATCACTGTTCATGTTAGTTTTCTCTGCTGGTTGTTGATAGAAGTCTACGGCCTTTATGGTGGGACTTGACGATCCTGTTTTTGGACTTAGGGTATGTTACCAAACATGGTCCTTTGGTTCCGGTTTGCAGTCTGCAGCATGGAAATGAGAGGGTAAAGAGAGCATGGTGTGGAGGCGTAAGGCGTGGGTGGAGGGTTTATAAGCTCATGGAGAGCCATGGCGTTCATCTGTGGCGTGGGAAGGGAGGGGGGGGGGGGGGGGTCGGGTGTGAAACCGGACCCTCACCAGGGCACAGGAGGAGGAAGAGGGAGGGGCATTTTGATGGGGTAATGCAGCCTTGGCCTGAGGAGGTTCACCTTCTTTCCCGCAGTGTATGGGGCACAGGTGCGTGAAGTACTGTGTGTGTGTGTGTGTGTGTGTGTGTGTTGGGGGTTAGGGGCGTGTCCAATCAATGCCACACTGTATTGTAATGATGGCAGGCAAGCTGGTTGCAGAGTACACACACAACAACAGCAGAGGATCAACTGTTAGTGTTGCATTCAAAGACTCTTTATCATCCTCACACTTGTTGCTCAACATTCTGTCCTGTACATTTCAAGTCAGATAATAAAATATTTCCAGTGAACCCTAGCAACAGTTGCTCCCACTCATTGCATTCCCTCCTGTGACCCCGAAGGACTCGATTAAGCCTCCACTATCTGTCTACACACTCGGCATTTTTGGGATATTTCCCATAAGTTATGACAGGCCATTAGTGGGCCAGCTGTTGAATTGAAGGCGGCTATTGAGCGCAGCCATTATGCTTATATGAATACATTTCTCTGCGCCTGTCACTCTGATTGCTCGTCTGTATGTGGAGACGGACGCGACAAAGCGGACGTCAAGTAAGAGCAGCGCCGGCTACTTCTTCCCTCCGCTGGATCCTTTCACGGTGGCAAACAATTGTGCATTAATAAGGTGATGCAAATGATTGTGTTGCCCTGCATGCAGGCTGCCACATAGACAGGAAGGCCGAAGTGTAACTATTGTCCATTGCGGTCTTCTTCTTTGAGATTTAAGAGGGGGCTTATGATGAGTACAGTAAGAAAGCACATGGCGGATAGAACAGTTAAATCCTGTCTGCAATGTGTGAATATTAAATAAAATGCACAATTGTCTTGCCTTATGGTGAACATTTTGTACACCTCTGAAGGTTCCTTAAAACATTATTGGATATTATCAATACCCACATTAGAAAGGATTCACGTGCTAATTCACGGCTTCTCTTTCTCCCCCTCCATTTTTCTGCATTCTTTCGTATCTCAAGTTATCATTACGTATATGTATTGTTGCATTTAAACAACTGTATTGTTGATAATAAAGGTAAATTATTGGTATTGTTCATTATCAATAGCGCTATTTCTATTGGTATTTGTATTGATCCATTTGTAGTGTAATAATGCTCATTGTCATTTCTGTATTATTTTTTATTTTTCGCTAACTGCTTATTTGCTATTACTTTTACCATCATATTTGTACATGTCGTATTTGCTGATGTTGCTCTATTGTTGTTGTTGTTGTTGTTTGCTGTTGTTGTTTTTGTCTCTCTGTGTTATCCCCATCTTGTCCCCACAATTTCCCCCTCTGTCTTCTTTTTTTTCTCTTTCTATCCCCTCCTGCTCCGGCCCGGCTGCACTAAATGATAATATAAATACATTTAATAAAGTCAAATACAAATAAGGCAACAAGAGAAGTATCCTACACTTCTCTTTTGTAAAGTAAATCTGAACAGCCGACATCTACATCAACTATATGATTTGCCTGAGAAGCTGGACAGGACAGAAAAAAAAAAAAAAAGAGAAAGGATTCACGTGTACAAAACCCAAAACCAGTGAAGTTGGCACATTGTGTAAATCGTAAATAAAAACAGAATACAATGATTTACAAATCCTTCTCAACCTATTTTCAATTGAATACCCTGCAAAGACAAGATACTTAACGTTCGAACTGGTAAACTTTGTTATTTTTAGCAAATATTAGCTCATTTGGAATTAGATGCCTGCAACATGTTTCCAAAAAGCTGACACAAGTGGCAAAAAGACTTAGAAAGTTGAGAAATCCTCATCAAACACTTATTTGGAACATCCCACAGGTGAACAGGCTAATTGGGAACAGGTGGGTGCCATGATTGGGTATAAAAGCAGCTTCCTTGAAATGCTCAGTCATTCACAAACAAGGATAGGGCGAGGGTCACCAGTTTGTGAACAGTTTAAGAACAACATTTCTCAACGAGCTATTGCAAGGAATTTAGGGATTTCACGATTTACGGTCCGCAATATCATCAAAAGGTTCAGAGAATCTGGAAAAAACTCACTGCATGTAAGCGGCAAGGCCCGTGACCTTCGATCCCTCAGGCTGCATCAAAAACCAGCATCACTGTGTAAGGGATATCACCACATGAGCTCAGGAACACTTCATAAAACCACTTTCAGTAACTACACTTCGTCACTACATCTCTAAGCACAAGTGAAAACTCTACTATGCAAAGCGGAAGCCATTTATCAACAACACCCAGAAACGAACTCATCTAAGATGAACTGATGCAAAGTGGAAAAGTGTTCTGTGGTCTGACGAGTCCACATTTCAAATTGTTTTTGGAAACTGTGGACGTCGTGTCCTCTGGACCAAAGAGGAAAAGAACCAACTGGATTGTTATAGGCGCAAAGTTCAAAAGCCAGCATCTGTGATGGTATGGGGGTGTATTAGTGCATGGGTAACTTGCACATGTGTGAAGGTGCCATTAATGCTGAAAGGTACATACAGGTTTTGGAGCAACATATGTTGCCATCCAAGCAACTTCTTTTCATGGACGCCCCTGCTTATTTTAGCAAGACATTCTGCATGTGTTACAACAGCGTGGCTTCGTAGTAAAAGAGTGCGGGTACTAGACTGGCCTGCCTGTAGTCCAGACCTGTCTCCCATTGAAAATGTGTGGTTCATTATGAAGCCTAAAATACCACAACGAAGACCCCCGGACTGTTGAACAACTTAAGCTGTACATCAAGCAAGAATGGGAAATAATTCCACCTGAAAAGCTTCAAAAATTGGTCTCCTCAGTTCCCAAATGTTTACTGAGTGTTGTTAAAAGGAAAGGCCATGTAACACAGTGGTAAAAATGTCCCTGTGCCAACTTTTTTGCAATGTGTTGCTGCCATTAAATTCTAAGTTAATGATTATTTGCAAAAAAAAAAAAAAGTTTCTCAGTTAGAACATTAAATATCTTGTGTTTGTAGTATATTCAATTGAATATAAGTTGAAAGGGATTTGCAAATCATTGTATTAGATTTACATAATGAGCCAACTTCCCTGGTTTTGGGTTTTGTACATGGTACACATTGCTAATAAATACATAGAACACATATTAGGTTTCACTTCTGAAAAGCATGCAACTACTTTTTTATGAATGTTTTCAGTACAGTGGTAGGCCAACACCTCGCTTTTGGTTAGTTCGAAAACCGTATCGCAAAAGCAACATTTCCTATAAGAAATAATGTAAATCCAAGTCATTTGTTTTGGACACCCAAAAATATAAACACAAAACACTTTTTATGGATAATAATCATAGTTTTACATGCAGAAAACAATTTAAATTCCATATAAATGACAAATATCACGTTTACCTTTATTGGAAACTGCAAATATGGCAGTGAGTGGAGAAGGAGGGGAGGGAAGAGCCATGTGGACGCCACATTTGTAGATATTAAAAACATGCTTTTCATTAACCATATGAGGAATAAGCGGTAGAAAATGGATGGATGGATGGGTTTCTTAAAATGTTGTCACCCTGAATTTATTTTTAAAAAGGCTGTTCATATTTAGGTTTCTCATCGACTTTGTCACTGACTGTTTAGATTTGTCATTGACTTTGTTACTGACTGTTTAGGTTTCTCATCGACTTTGTCACTGACTGTTTAGGTTTGTCATTGACTTTGTCACTGACTGTTTAGGTTTGTCATTGACTTTGTCACTGACTGTTTAGGTTTGTCATTGACTTTGTCACTGACTGTTTAGGTTTGTCATTGACTTTGTTACTGACTGTTTAGGTTTGTCATTGACTTTGTTACTGACAGTTTAGGTTTGTCATTGACTTTGTTACTGACTGTTTAGGTTTGTCATTGACTTTGTCACTGACTATTTAGGTTTCTCATTGACTTTGTCACTGTTTAGGTTTGTCATTGACTTTGTTACTGACTGTTTAGGTTTGTCATTGACTTTGTCACTGACTATTTAGGTTTGTCATTGACTTTGTCACTGTTTAGGTTTGTCATTGACTTTGTTACTGTTTAGGTTTGTCATTGACTTTATTACTGACTGTTTAGGTTTGTCATTGACTTTGTTACTGTTTGGGTTTGTCATTGACTTTGTTACTGTTTAGGTTTGTCATTGACTTTATTACTGACTGTTTAGGTTTGTCATTGACTTTGTTACTGACTGTTTAGGTTTGTCATTGACGTTGTCACTGACTGTTTAGGTTTGTCATTGACTTTGTCACTGACTGTTTAGGTTTGTCATTGACATTGTCACTGACTGTTTAGGTGTGTCATTGACTTTGTTACTGACTGTTTAGGTTTGTCATCGACTTTGTCACTGACTGTTTAGGTTTGTCATTGACTTTGTCACTGACTGTTTAGGTTTGTCATTGACTTTGTCACTGACTGTTTAGGTTTCTCATTGACTTTGTTACTGACTGTTTAGGTTTCTCATTGACTTTGTTACTGACTGTTTAGGTTTGGCATTGACTTTGTTACTGACTGTTTAGGTTTGTCATTGACTTTGTTACTGACTGTTTAGGTTTGTCATTGACTTTGTTACTGACTGTTTAGGTTTGTCATTGACTTTATTACTGACTGTTAGGTTTGTCATTGACTTTGTTACTGACTGTTTAGGTTTGTCATTGACGTTGTCACTGACTGTTTAGGTTTGTCATTGACTTTGTCACTGACTGTTTAGGTTTGTCATTGACATTGTCACTGACTGTTTAGGTTTGTCATCGACTTTGTCACTGACTGTTTAGGTTTGTCATTGACTTTGTCACTGACTGTTTAGGTTTCTCATTGACTTTGTTACTGACTGTTTAGGTTTCTCATTGACTTTGTTACTGACTGTTTAGGTTTGGCATTGACTTTGTTACTGACTGTTTAGGTTTGTCATTGACTTTGTTACTGACTGTTTAGGTTTGTCATTGACTTTGTTACTGACTGTTTAGGTTTGTCATTGACTTTGTTACTGACTGTTTAGGTTTTTCATTGACTTTGTTACTGACTGTTTAGGTTTGTCATTGACTTTGTTACTGACTGTTTAGGTTTGTCATTGACTTTACTATTGACTGTTTCGGTTTGTCATTGACTTTGTTACTGACTGTTTCGGTTTGTCATTGACTTTGTCACTGACTGTTTAGGTTTCTCATTGACTTTGTTACTGACTGTTTAGGTTTCTCATTGACTTTGTTACTGACTGTTTAGGTTTGACATTGACTTTGTTACTGGCTGTTTAAGTTTGTCATTGACTTTGTCACTGACTGTTTAGGTTTCTCATTGACTTTGTTACTGACTGTTTAGGTTTCTCATTGACTTTGTTACTGACTGTATAGGTTTGGCATTGACTTTGTTACTGACTGTTTAGGTTTGTCATTGACTTTGTTACTGACTGTTTAGGTTTGTCATTGACTTTGTTACTGACTGTTTAGGTTTTTCATTGACTTTGTTACTGACTGTTTAGGTTTGTCATTGACTTTGTTACTGACTGTTTAGGTTTGTCATTGACTTTACTACTGACTGTTTCGGTTTGTCATTGACTTTGTTACTGACTGTTTCGGTTTGTCATTGACTTTGTTACTGTTTAGGTTTGTCATTGGCTTTGTTACTGACTGTTTTGGTTTCTCATTGACTTTGTTACTGACTGTCTAGGTTTGTCATTGCAAACTGTCAAGGTATTTTTAATACTTAGACCTGTTGTGTCGCGTTGCTAACTGGCACAGCTTTGTGCTTCCCTACTGCACAAATCATTCGTGTTCTTGATAATAAAAATACTCTCTTACTTGCACGTCGCCATCTGTCTCCTGCATTTTGAGGTCACAACGACCGCAGCGATGCATGATTGTGACACATTCGTTTACTTGTGGTGGGCTGCCACAATAAATAAAATGTTCCAAACTTCCACTAAACACTTAAGATGTTATTTGTCTTAAACTTTGAGTTTGAGGTTTGAGCAACAGACGTCTGTAGCTAGTCAGGGCACACAGACACACGCGTATACGCGCTCACTGCACAAGTGCAGAGCAACAGATTGGCCTTGTAGTACAAAGATGGTGGTTAATTTTCGCTTCCACAGAGTTTGGTGACTATATGCCTGTATGTAAAAAATAAAAATAAAAGTTTTATATAAATTTTGTGAAAATCTAATTAAACATTTGTACAAGTTTAAAACAGTCACAATGCTATTTTTTGTTAGCCTTTCAATGAGCAGGCCCATTGTATGTTAGCATGACCAACCTTTATCCTGTTTATATTTCTCCAGTTTATACCAACCTTTATTGTTGATTTAACCTGATTATTGCATGTATGTGCACTTCATGTGTATATTAATATAGTTTCCTATGTTTACTTAGTTTTACAGTAACTTCATTGCTAAGACTATTAATACACAACCTCAATTTAGAGTTTATGTTTTTTCATCCTTAATTTAAAGAATTGTTTATGTATGTATCTGCCCAACTAAATTCAAACTTTCAGAGAGGGCGGAATGATATATATCAATAAACCAGAGGGCTACAAAGGGCAGTGTTACATTGTAGAAATATCAGTGGCGGGCCGTGCGTTTCCCACCTAGGCCTTCAGTGATCTCCGACTTCAATGATTACCTCTTAAAATACCATAATTTATGTCACCACATGACCATTGCTGGAGATATACTATACAGAAACACATTTACGCCCTACTGGGCATTGAACCACCTCAACAGTGTACAAAACTGGTTATTTTCTGGCGCATTCAAAAATCTATTAACCCGCATCAGCAATTAAAACATATCTTATGGAGTACTGTCAAAATTAAAATTGCAAAAAAACATATTAAAAGTGAAAAAAATTAAATATTTAAACTCACAATTTGTAGAAACCATTCGACGCCGTATAAGCCAGTGGTACCCCTCGTAGTCGGATGATTCAAGTGGAAATGGTGGGCATTTCCCCATTTCATCGCCAGAACAGCTGAGCGAGCTTTGACATCGTCTCACAAGATGTAGTTTCTCTTTAAATATCCTTCTTGAAAATGGCCCGGCAAATTTTTATCTGCCACCTAATCACCGTTTTGTTCTCCTTCTTTGCGAGCCCGGTACGGCTACGGCTCACCTTCCTTCTAAATTTGTGAATGGATACTCATTTTGGAATGACAAGTGAGTATCCAATCACAGTCTTGTTAACATCAGGCTACTTAGGTAGGCTACAACAACAACTTGTGATCTGATTGGCTATCGCAACTGTCTATCAACTCTTTGTGTTCTCAAATTCCTCCGCTAACGGTCCCGGTGAGTATCCAATCACAGGACGTGTAAATGTCACGTTCAACGTGAGGCCAGCTAGAAGCCCCTTACCGACAACAACTGGTGATCTGATTGGCTATCGCAATTGTCTATCACTGTATGTCCCCGTCCACTTACAGTGCATAGACGCCAGCATTGTCGATGTCATGTCTGTGTAATCATGTTTTGTTTTAGTCATGTTTTGTTTAGTTATTGGACTCTTTAGTTTCTGGCTTTTCACTCCCTTGTCTTGTTTCCATGGTTACCCATTAGTTTCACCTGTTCCACGTTTGGACTCATTGTGCACTCTTGTTTGTCACCATAGCTACCCATTAGTTTTCACCTGTCACGTCACGCACCTGTTTCACGTTTTGAGTCACGCACCTGTTTTCGTTAATCATGTCTGTAGTGTATTTAAGTTCATTGTTTTCAGTTTGTCTTTCTGGTGACATCCCACATTTATGCTCTGCACATTCCTGACACTTTTTTCATGTCCATCTTTCATGCTGCTCCTTTTGTCCATGCCAAGTAAGTTTTGTTTATTAATGCCACAGTTAGTGTTTTTTGTTGTTCATAGTTTCTGCCTTTGTGCAAGTATTTGTTTTCATAGCCAAGTTGTTTCTCCGCCACTGTGCGCGCTTTTCGTTTGTACTTTTTTTTTTAAATAAAATTAAATAAATCATGTACTTACATTCCCGTCTCGCCCGAGCCAACTTTCTGTTGCATCCCAGAAAAGCAAAAATCCAGGATCAAGTCTTGACAGTCGATTCTGAAGGCCTCGGGCAGATTTCGTACAGCATGGCTACATAAGCTAGCTGAATTCTGATTGGATACAAACTTTAACTTAAAAACAACAGCACTGGAACGAGCATAATATGACATGAAGAGAATATGAATACTTTTAGATATTTATGGAAAGTAAATAAAATAATAATTGTATCTTTAATTATGATCATGATTTCTGGTTATGTTAGGCCAGCAGAGAAGGCCTTGCTGGCCCTGACGGGACACCACTGAGTAATATGCTGATACTAACACAGATTTGTTTTTAAATATATGTATAACTCTCTTTCACCTTTTAAAGAAAAAAAAAACATGTCATAAGTAGCCAATTATACAATTACGTAATTTTGACATTGCCCCAACACACGATCTATGGTAAACCCTCTCATTAGTGTGGTTTGTGTCTAATGGTATGTTAAATGTGGAAATGTCTTCCTATGATGGAATGTATGAAATATTTCTATTTGCATATTTAGGCTAACAAGATCAGACAAGTCCCTGTCCCAACTGGCTGGGAGGGAACCAAAAGTGCACTTTCAGCGGTCACAACACGACTCAGCCCTCACATCTGATAAAAGCACTTTAAAAAGTGGAGTGTTTTGACCCCAAACAACACTTTCTTCTTTGACCAGTGAAGCACAATAGTGATAGCATCAGCTTATAGCACCAGCATCTGATGGCAGCATTTGTTTACGCTCACTAAGAGATTTCATCAAATATTGTTGTGACCTGGATTGATGTCTTCTGTGGACGTTTCTGCGGCTTCAACTCCTGAGATTGTTGCCAGCCTCAGTTGTGTGCTTGTGTATTTTGGCTGTGTTCCCCGCTTGGTAGGAAGGGTGGGAAATGTGTCATACCAAAGGTATCTTTGGAATTGTTGCATATCTCATTCCAACTCTGACATTTTGAAAGGTCATTTGTCTCCTTCACTTTTATATCAGCAAGGATATAACTTAGCTGTTCGGTATGCAATGGATCACCGCAAGGTTAAAAACAATCACACACAAATGAAAATAGAATGAATCAGTTCCGGAGTCAACCTTTATTACCTGTACAGACAAAGTTTTAAGTAACGTTTTTACCGTCATACAATTGTAAAAAGAAGTTAACCACTGCTAAGATTTCCGTATTTTCCGGACCTTAGGGCGCACCAGCTTATAAGGGGCACTGCCAATGAATGGTCTATTTTCGATCTTTTTTCATATATAAGACGCACCGGATTATAGGGCGCATTAAAGGGGTCATATTATAATATTTTTTTTTCTAAATGTAAAACACTTCCTTGTGGTCTACATAACATGTAATGGTGGTTCTTTAGTCAAAATGTTGCATGGATTATATTTTACAGATAATCTTCAAGCCGCTTTCTGACAGTTGCTCCCGGATGAGCCGGTTTGTGGGCGGTCTTATTTACGTAGCTCACCTTCGGCAATGTCTTCTCCATGTCATCTTTGTTGTAGCGGTGTAGCGTGCAAGGACGGGAGTGGAAGAAATGTCAAAAGATGGAGCTAACTGTTTTAATGACATTCAGACATTACTTAAATCAATAACGGAGTAGCATCTCCTCATTCGGAAACAACAACAACCGGAACTCTCTAATAACTAAAGTTCCTTGGGTGAATAATGTAAACTCACTGCACCGGTATGTTTTAGCGCTTTCATGGTGAGTTTACTGACAGATATAAGTAAGAACTTTACACTACTTTATATTAGAAATGATAAAAGTGGAGGATGAATGTCCCATAACAAGAAGATAGAGAAAAAGAAGAAGCTTATCGACTACAGCGGCACAGACTACAAAGGCCCTAACGCGCACTATTTTTCAGGATTAATGCAGATCTCAAATACAGGTCAGCAGGTACCAATAGGTAAGCAAAGTGGCTTTTGCATAATATTGCGAAACAAAACGCCAGATACCTTATACAAACACCATAATTAAACTCATATGTTTAATGCGCCGACAATCCATCAAGCGGTGCGGCATCATAGCTTACCAAAGTCGTACTAAAACATTTTAATAGATTTTTGAGCGCCGTGTGTAATGTTCTATATTGTCAATGGAACATATCAAATGTTTTTGTTGGTTTTCTGACATGGACTTGTTTCTTCAGCATTGTCCACATGTTCTCAATGGGGTTTAAGTCAGGACTTTGGGAAGGCCATTCTAAAACCTTAATTCTAGCCTTATTTAGCAATTCCTTTACCACTTTTGACATGTGTTTGGGGTCAATGTCCTGTTGAAACACCCAACTGTGCCCAAGACCCAACCTCAGGACTGATGATTTTAGGTTGTCCTGAAGAATTTGGAGGTAATCCTCCTTTTTCATTGTCCCATTTACTCTCTGTAAAGCACCAGTTCCATTGGCAGCAAAACAGGCCCAGAGCATAATACTACCACCACCATGCTTGACGGTAGGCATGTAATCCTGGGATTAAAGACCTCACCTTTTCTCCTCCAAACATATTGCTGGGCATTGTGGTCAAACAGCTCATTTTTTGTTTAATCTGACCACAGAACTTTCCTCCAGAAGTCTTATCTTTGTCCATGTGATCAGCAGCAAACTTTAGACGAGCCTTAAGGTGTCGCTTCTGGAGCAAGGACTTCCTTCTTGCATGGTAGCCTCTCAGTCCATGGCGATGCAAAACACGCTTAACTGTGGACACTGACACCTGTGTTCCAGCAGCTTCCAATTCATTGCAGACCTGCTTTTTGGTGGTTCTCGGTTGATTATTGATCATCCTGACCAATTTTCCTTCAGCAGCAGGTGATAGCTTGCATTTTCTTCCTGATCGTGGCAGTGACAAAACTGTGCCATGCACTTTATACTTACGAACAATTGTCTGCACATTGCTCTTGGGACCTTAAGCTGCTTTGAAATGGCTCCAAGTGACTTTCCTGACTTGTTCAAGTCAATGATTCGTTTTTTCAGATCTGTGCTGAGTTCCTTTGACTTTCCCCTTGCGTTTTCTTCCTGATCGTGGCAGTGACAAAACTGTGCCATGCACTTTATACTTACGAACAATTGTCTGCACAGTTGCTCTTGGGACCTTAAGCTGCTTTGAAATGGCTCCAAGTGACTTTCCTGACTTGTCCAAGTCAATGATTCGTTTTTTTCAGATCTGTGCTGAGTTTCTTTGACTTTCCCCTTGCGTTTTCTTCCTGATCGTGGCAGTGACAAAACTGTGCCATGCACTTTATACTTACGAACAATTGTCTGCACAGTTGCTCTTGGGGACCTTAAGCTGCTTTGAAATGGCTCCAAGTGACTTTCCTGACTTGTTCAAGTCAATGATTCGTTTTTTCAGATCTGTGCTGAGTTCTTTTGACTTTCCCATTGTCGCCTTTGTAATCGAGGCTAATAACTGCATCACATGAGCCCTATTTAAATGGGCTCAGAGAAGTCAACAGGTGTCGTCAATCATAATCACTCACATGAAGTTAAGAGGCCATGCCATGAAGCTAATTTGATTTGATTGTAACTTTTCTACATCACCAAAATTGATAATGTATGTTGGGGCATGTATACTTTTGACCCAGCAGATTTGGTCACATTTTCAGTAGACCCATAATAAATTGATAAAAGAACCAAACTTCATGGATGTTTTTTGTGACCAAGTATGTGCTCCAATCACTCTATCACAAAAAAATAAGAGTTGTAGAAATGATTGGAAACTCAAGACAGCCATGGCATTATGTTCTTTACAAGTGTATGTAAACTTTTGACCATGACTGTAAAAGACATAGCACATAATAGCAACTTCATGGTGTTCAGGTTGACAATTCCTAATGTTCCTGAATGCAACAGCAAATATTTCTTTCTCAGGAGTAGTCTTCCTACACACACACACCCACACCCACACACACACACACACACACATACACACACACACACACTCACACACATTCCAGCATGCAGGCGGGTGGTGCTTTGTGAATGAGCAGCAAAGAAAGAGTATTCCTCCAGTCAGTCAGTCAGTCAGTCAGGAGCACAGAGAGAGGAAGGAAGCACAGGAGAAAAAGCCCACAAAGTTGACCAAATGGATTTTTTCACAGGAGTCCGGCCTTTATTATTTTCATATGTTCTGATTAACGGTATCCTTATTACCCTGCAGACCAAAGAAGGTGAGTGTCTGACTTTTAAAAAAAACTTTGCCAACTTTTTACTGTAGTGTTGGAACACCCACGCCATGCGGAGAAACTTCTCTCCTTAAGACATTAAAAGCAGGAAGTGTGTAATGACTACCCTAAACTATGTTTATTCACTATTTTTGTCATTTCTTACTTAAAAACCACACCAACTGTTCATAACGGTGTTTGATTTTATTGTTGGACGCAAACTTTACACAAGCAGTTGCGACACTCAGCAGACAGGTGAAACCTTTGGAAGTTTTTCAATTGCTTAATTGTATAATTAAATAACATGAAAAAGCAAAATAAAGACAAATGATAGATGTTATTCATAGGGAAATCTTTCTTTAAAATGAGGTCACATGTTTTACCCTTGGGTCCCGAACCGGCCCCTCTCATAAAGGTGTAATAAAAATTTAACGCATGCGTTTTTTTTTTCTTTCTCTCTTATCGCATTAAATATTTTCTACAACTTGTATATGAAGTTTTAATTTGGTTGTTTTTGTAATGGGGGAAAAGCACAAATATGCAATATTGTTTAACAAGTGGACTATTTGCGTGGGTGGTTTGAGAGCATGTACTAACCTGTTTTCCCTTTTATTTTGAAGGTACACGCTTAGATTAGCTAGGCTTCGATGGTAATAGCCTCCGAAAAAACAGTGGACATTTCGTGTATTTTATTAGTCGAAGTTACACAAAAAAAAAGTTCTGTTGTAAAAACATAAATGTTGACTGCAGAGGACTTTGGTTCTCAGGAGGATATTAGAAGTTGCCTGGGGCCAAATTTGTGCACAGGCACCTTAAACTGACTAATAATAAACAAAAAGCATAATTATTTATTAGAGGAGATGGTGTTCCTTGTTGACCCCAACTTGTACCAACAAATGTTCTTGTGTCTCCACACAGAGGTGCTTCTGGACATGCAATCCTCAGGAGGCGAGCTGGGCTGGCTGACATTAGACCAGGGTGACAAGCCCGGGGTGAGTATCTCGCTGTGGACTCCACACCAGCACGTTTACACTTGGAATTAGCCTTGAGGGGGGAAAGAAAATTGCACAAGGGGATTTTTTTTTTTTTTTTACACAGTGAAATATTTGACCATTTGACTTGTGTGGTGAGCTTGTTAAAGGCCTTGGCTGCAGTGCAGAGATGTCAGCTTTCTGTCAAATGTTGCACTTGGGGGTCAGCCTGATGCTCGCCCGTGTATGGATATGAGGACTTGAAAGTTCCCAGTAGGAGCATGTCTGGGCTGCACCAAAGCGGAGGCAGACAGAATAGCTGCCATGAACTGGGAATACTTGTGGCTTCTTGTGGTTTCAAGGCTCCGGCTCCAGAATTGTACGTTAGCAAGCAATTAACTTTTTAAAGGCCTGCAGCACGTGGTGCTTGGGGTGGGGAGCGGCGGCGTTGGCGTTTTTAATGGTCAGAAAAATCTTTTCAAAGGTGTCTATTCTTAACGACGGATCAAAATGATGTCAATTTCCATAATGTGGTTTCAAAGTAATTGACCAGTCAAATTGAGTGTAAATAAACTGGTTTCTTGTGCTGATGACTCAAACGTGCGGTCGCCCGCCTTCTTCTCAAAGGGAGGTTTCATTACTTCAAATGCCATTTTTGTTTCAATTTCCTCCACCCGGGGTGGTCACAGCACACCTATTTTCTCACGTCACTTGCGATGATTATTATTTTACAGTTTATACACCCATTTAAAATGTTCCCCAGCTGTTTTAATGGAGGCAGCAAATGTGTACAAAAGTTACCAAGCCAGCCTTTTAAAAAAGGCCCCGTGGGGGGCAGTTGTTCCTGGAGAGCTATGTTCAGACATGTTGCGGCTTTTTTTTTTTCCTGAAATATTTGTGGCAACTTTTAGCATGCAGTTTAAGCACGGAAAATACCTGGAAAAAAATGTTGGACCTTCAAATGCGTCCCCACGCTTCATGTGAATTGGTTAACCCCACAAACCTATATTGGGTTTGTGTTGAAGGAAATTGATGAATAAATGTATAAGATCTCTAGTTTTCCATGTTGAAAACTAAATGCAGGTTCTGATTGTATGTGTTGTCAGAAATACACTAATATAGTACAAATTATTCTTTAACTTAAGTTGTCTTACTATGAAAAGACATAATGTAACGATTTGTTGTTAGGAATTATGTCACAATATTCCTTATTAATCATCTGAAAGCGTGTGAGGCTAAATGTAAAGCAGGGTTCTTAAAGGGGAACATTATCACCAGACCTATGTAAGCGTCAATATATACCTTGATGTTGCAGAAAAAAGACCATATATTTTTTTAACCGATTTCCGAACTCTAAATGGGTGAATTTTGGCGAATTAAACGCCTTTCTATTATTTGCTCTTGGAGCGTTGTGACGTCACATCGGGAAGCAATCCGCCATGTTCTCAAACACATTACAAACACCGAGTCAAATCAGCTCTGTTATTTTCCGTTTTTTGACTGTTTTCCGTACCTTGGAGACATCATGCCTCGTCGGTGTGTTGTCGGAGGGTGTAACAACACGAACAGGGACGGATTCAAGTTGCACCAGTGGCCCAAAGATGCAAAAGTGGCAAGAAATTGGACGTTTGTTCCGCACACTTTACCGACGAAAGCTATGCTACGACAGAGATGGCAAGAATGTGTGGATATCCTGCGACACTCAAAGCAGATGCATTTCCAACGATAAAGTCAAAGAAATCTGCCGCCAGACCCCCAGGAAAAGAGAGCGGATGAGGGTATGTCTACAGAATATATTAATTGATGAAAACTGGGCTGTCTGCACTCTCAAAGTGCATGTTGTTGCCAAATGTATTTCATATGCTGTAAACCTAGTTCATAGTTGTTAGTTTCCTTTAATGCCAAACAAACACATGCCAATTGTTGGTTAGAAGGCGATCGCCGAATTCGTCCTCGCTTTCTCCCGTGTCGCTGGCTGTCGTGTCGTTTTCGTCGGTTTCGCTTGCATACGGTTCAAACCGATATGGCTCAATAGCTTCAGTTTCTTCTTCAATTTCGTTTTCGCTACCTGCCTCCACACTACAACCATCCGTTTCAATACATGCGTAATCTGTTGAATCGCTTAAACCGCTGAAATCCGAGTCTGAATCCGAGCTAATGTCGCTATAAACTTGCTGTTCTATCCGCCATGTTTGTTTGTGTTGGCATCACTATGTGACGTCACAGGAAAATGGACGGGTGTATATAACGATGGTTAAAATCAGGCACTTTGAAGCTTTTTTTAGGGATATTGCGTGATGGGTAAAATTTTGAAAAAAACTTCGAAAAATAAAATAAGCCACTGCGAACTGATTTTTAATGGTTTTAACCCTTCTGAAATTGTGATAATGTCCCCCTTTAAACTAATTAGTTTTTGGGGCCACATTCCAATTTTCTGTATAAAACAGGAGCACTGACGTATTTTTGTGAATTTGCTGCAAAAGAGTTTGTTTCCCAAGTTTTGAACTAAACCTGGGAGCCGGTGAGTCAGACCTGGGCAAAATACGGCCCGCGGGCCTCATGCGGCCCATTAAGATTTTCAATTTCAAGTTCTACATAATTTGTTTTAGTCCATTAACATCAAAACTGTAGCCGCCATTATGATGTGCAGTGCTGTTTTTAAATGACCGTAAGTCTTGAACTATAGAAAGTATTTCAATGGTTGAAATCTGCGCTTTTGAGTGTTATAGGAGTTATTACGGTAATCGATGTCACAGCAGCTCAGACGAAGAACAAAGCAGAGTGGGCGGGGTTTGTTTCAGAGCAGCCAGCCCCAAACGCATGTGTCAGGAACAGATGCGGAAGCAAATTTTTACAACAAATGTCTGCATAAAAGTGATAATATATCATATTGTAGGTGTTTATTACCCTTTGCATTCATATTTTGCTGTTTGTTACATTTTTGTTGTGTTTTGCTTTATTGTAAAAGATCTATTCTCGAGGAGCTGGTCTGTGAAGTAAAAGAGGAGCGATGTTCATATGTTAATATTCAGTGTTTTATTGTTCATAGTTAATATTGTTAATCCCACTTTCTTTATTTTAATGTACTTTTTGGGTGTCCCATTCAGTAAAAAGTGTAAAATTACATTCAGGTTTTTTGACGTGGTCTGTTATAACTTTTTTAGAATTCTATCGGACATTGTGACTTTTGGTATTAGTGTTCCTGAAAAAAAGGGACCCAAACACAACATTCTGTACAGTAAATTTTTACAGCTAAATGTGTACCGGTACATATAATTTATACACACATACACATTGGACCCCCCAGACACTTTTTTACCAACTAGTTCAGTGTCTAAAAAAAACAACATAACATTAGTAAATGTCCAGCATCAAAGGTACAAGAACAGTTTTTGTGCGCGGATGGGTGAACGTGCAACATTTTCTTGTGTTTTCAAACCTTTTTTTAACAACAAAATATTAAGTTTCACGTGTTGGTGTCATTTCGTGCAGAGGTAGACACTCGCACTGGCTGCTAAAACCACACGCTAGTTTATTAAAAGTACAAGCTTAAAAGATGTTTAGGTAAAAAATGACTTTCAAGGTAAAAAAAAAAATTTCAAGGTAAAAAATGATTTTCAAGGTAAAAAAGGATTTTCAGGGTTACAAAAATATTTTTAAGGTAAAAAAAATTTTCAAGGTAAAAAATTATTTTCAAGGTAAAAAATTATTTTCAAGGTAAAAAATTATTTTCAGGGTAAAAAAATGTTTTCAAGGTAAAAATTTTTTTCAAGGTAAAGAATAATTTTCAAGGTAAATAATGATTTTCAGGGTAAAAAAAAAATTCTTCAAGGTAAAAAATGATTTTCAAGGTGAAAAAATGACTTTAGTAAATGTTTCAGTTTCTGTGTTAATTGTTGCAAATGTATGAAAATATGGTAAATACCGTATTTTTCGGACTATAAGTCGCAGTTTTTTTCATAGTTTATGAAAGTTGCATAATGTTTTTTTCCTTCTTTATTATGCATTTTCGGAAGGTGCGACTTATACTCCAGTGCGACTTATACTCCGAAAAATACGGTACTCACCTCGGTAACCAGCTATTATGCACCCACATTGTTGTACCATGATGTCCATTTCATTTTTCACCTACTCAGTGGCATAGTGGTTAGAGTGTCCGCCCTGAGATCGGTAGGTTGTGAGTTCAAACCCCGGCCGAGTCATACCAAAGACTATAAAAATGGGACCCATTACCTCCCTGCTTGGCACTCAGCATCAAGGGTTGGAATTGGGGTTTAAATCACCAAAAATGATTCCCGGGCGCGGCCACCGCTGCTGCCCTCTACTCCCCTCACCTCCCAGGGGGTGATCAAGGGTGATTGATGGTCAAATGCAGAGAATAATTTCGCCACACCTAGTGTGTGTGTGACAATCATTGGTACTTTAACTTTATTTTTTCCGAGGGGTTCCCCAAGGCTCCGCGTTAGATCTTCTAACCTTGTTGCCTTGTGTCGCTGTGTTTCAGTGGGAGATCGTCCAAAGGCGCGTGAATGGTTCTCAGTTGTACACTTATTCCGTCTGCAATGTTGGCGAACGTGAACAAGACAACTGGCTCCGCACCACCTTCATCCAGCGGCGACCGTCAGCCTCGCGAGTCTTTGTGGAGCTCCAGTTCATCGTACGCGACTGCAACTCCTTTGACGGGGCCTCAGTGATCTGCAAGGAAACCTTCAACCTCTTCACCTCAGAGTCGGATGTCGACGTGGGCACCACCTTTCGCAGGGGTCTTTTCAAGAAAGTGGCCACCATCGCTCCCGATGAGATCAGCAACAAGGGCGAGCTTCAGATCAACACCGAGACACGCGTGGTGGAGAACCTCTCGCGCAAGGGCTTCTACTTGGCTTTCCAAGACATCGGCGCATGTGTCGCTCTCCTCTCGGTGAGGGTTTACTACAAAACCTGCCCCGCCACGGTGATGAGCCTCGCGTCCTTCAAGGAAACAGTCGCCGGCGGCGAGAACCAGGCCCTGAGGCAAGTGAGCGGGACATGCGTGGATAACGCCATCAGCGAGGAGCTGCCTCGTATTTACTGCACCGTGGATGGAAAGTGGTTGGTGCCCGTTGGACAGTGCCAGTGCAAAGAGGGCTATGAAGAAGTCAAAGACATGTGTCAAGGTAAGAGATATCATCTTTGGTATTTCTGCCTTGAGGCCTCTCACCTCTCCTGCCTTTTTCACACCCAACCTAGTTTCCGTTTAAGTGTCTCCGTGCAGTGTCCGTTTAGGTGGTGTTTTTCGGTTGCTATACTGTAAATGTTTGTCATAGGCGTTATTATCATTGCACAGTGGAATTCTCCCCTTTGGCTAACGTGTCTCCTCTGCAATGGAAGGAATGCTCAGGTCTCGAAGATCGACATGTCTCAGCATCATCCCTGACCTGGAAGCATATGCTATAAAACGAGGTTACCTGTTTTTCATCCGCCTCTATAATGTTAGCTCTAGGGAAATACACTTTTCTCAATGGCGCTCATATAAATGTTACAACTGTACTTCAGGTTTTAACATGAATACATTCTTGCATTCGTGTAGTATTTCTACAAACAGTCTTGGTCATGGCTCATTTAATTGCATTGGAACCTGCATAATTGCAATTTACAGCTTGTTGCATCAGTTCTTCCCTAATGTATTATGTGTTATGTAGTCCCATTTAATTAGTTCCATACATTGATGACGTCATTAACCCTCAACCAAAGTTTTGCTTGGATCTGACTTAGACTGATTTTTAGAAGAACAGATTCAGACCTTTTCATTTGCTCAGGTTGTTTTTTGTTACGCTTTTGCACGATCCTTATAGGTTTGTAGGATTACATTTTTGGATTGTAGTGGATCACTCATTCCAATGTTAAAGGGGAACATTATCACAATTTCAGAAGGGTTAAAACCATTAAAAATCAGTTTCCAGTGGCTTATTTTATTTTTCAAAGTTGTTTTCAAAATTTTACCCATCACGCAATATCCCTAAAAAAAGCTTCAAAGTGCCTGATTTTAACCATCGTTAAATACACCCGTCCATTTTCCTGTGACGTCACATAGTGATGCCAATACAAACAAACATGGCGGATAGAACAGCAAGGTAGCGACATTAGCTCGGATTCAGACTCGGATTTCAGCGGCTTAAGCGAAATTGAAGAAGAAACGGAAGCTATTGAGCCATATCGGTTTGAACCGTATGCAAGCGAAACCGACGAAAACGACACGACAGCCAGCGACACGGGAGAAAGCGAGGACAAATTCGGCGATCGCCTTCTAACCAACGATTGGTATGTGTTTGTTTTTAAGTGTTGTAATGATTTCTTTGACTTTATCGTTGGAAATGCATCTGCTTTGAGTGTCGCAGGATATCCACACATTCTTGCCATCTCTGTCGTAGCATAGCTTTCGTCGGTAAAGTGTGCGTCACGTTGTGACGTCATCGCTCCGAGAGCGAATAATAGAAAGGCGTTTAATTCGCCAAAATTCACCGATTTAGAGTTCGGAAATCGGTTAAAAAAATATATGGTCTTTTTTCTGCAACATCAAGGTATATATTGACGCTTACATAGGTCTGGTGATAATGTTCCCCTTTAAAAAGCCTTGACCGAGGTCCCTGTCACGACATGGTTTTGACCTCGAAGATACTTTTTTTTGTTATGTGAAGAAGTGGGGACTGAAAGTGTCTAAAGAAGGCTGTTCTGAAGTGGCCTGGATTAGCATCTTTAAGGCTGGCGAGAAATATAGGAGGAGTGTGAAGTCAGCTGACTTTATTCCCACTGTTCTTGCTTCCATCTTTAATGCCATTGATAGTGTTCAGCTGGAAAAACAGCTGGTACTAGTGGACCTGGTAGTACCCTGTTTTGGTCAAGAACTTTGCTGCAGCGCCCCATTTCTAGCTGCCCTCAGTCTCTTCTTGGATAAAATTAGGCTCTTTAAAGCAGCCAACTAAGAGTGTCAAAAGATGGCTTGGGTCTACTGTACTGAAGTGGTGTCTATTTGCATATATAAGACTGGTGAGAAAGAAGAGGGGAGAGAAGCTCAAGTGACATCCTGTGAATCTTGTGTCCGACACTGTATTTACTTGGCTTTAATCGCTGTTGATGTCTTTCCACTGGCAAAACAAGGTACAACGGGGTACTAGGAGGTACTAGTTTAATTACCTGGTCAGCCATGTACCATATGGATGACAAAAACCACTGCTGCTCGCTCATTGGTTGAGCATATGCATCATTACACTTTAAAAACACATACTTTTCTGAGCATTTTGGCCTTTTGTCTACTTGCAAACATATACTTTAGTTCTTTAAAATGGAGCCTTCTCAAAACCCTGGCCAGAGGGGAGAGCTGCAAAAACTCGGATGGGTAAAACGGAGGCTTTTTGGTTGGTGTCATAATAAAAGTTTTAATATTATTTTGTGTTTTCAAACTTTGAAGCTGATTTTAAAGATATTATACGTCATCATACATTTAATATGTCACAAAGATGTTAGAATACCATCAAGTCTGCTTTTCAGGCTTCTGATTGGACAAAATGTGCATGATAGCTGGGGTTTTCTTGTGGACATACCCTTAACGATAAATGGTTTTAATTGTAAATCACAGTAACACTTCTAATGGTTAGTATTACCGTTTTAAATTACAATTATAGTATTAAAGCTGCAAGCAGCGATGGACGGGATCGACTTTTGCTGGTGTTTCCCATTCAACATATCTTTACCTGCACATTACCTACCTTCCCTGCATCCTGGGTTCACACTGGTGCTTCTTTCTTTCACCCATACAACATATCTTCACCTGCACATTACCTACCTTGTCTGCATTGCCTCGACCACACCTGCGCGTCCTTCTTTCACCCATACAACACAGCTTCACCAGCACATTACCTACCTTCTCTGCATAGTGGGGTCACGCTGGTGCTTCCTGTCTTCACCCATTCAACGTATCTTCACCCGCACATTACCTACTTGCTCTGCATCCTCGGGTCACGCTGGTGCTTTTTGCCATCACTCAGTCAACATATCTTTACCTGCACATTACCTACCTTCTCTGTATCCTGGAGTCAAACTGGTGCCTCCTTCTTTCACCCAGTCAACATATCTTTACCCGCACAGTACCTACCTTTGTGTGGTCACGCTGGTGCTTCCTACTTTTAAGCGGCCATCTTGTGACGGCAGCAGCGCAGCAGCATCAGCGCAGCGGTTCTATGAAGGCTCGTAAAATCAAAACCGGAGCAGTAATTAAAACTCTTTCGTCAACTTTTAATCAGAAGGGTTCAATCTCTCTCCTGTGCTAGTTTGAAGCCGACACGACAAACGCGCTCAGAGGAGATAATGTTTGAAAAAAGGTGACCGGGTTTACAAAACTTTTGTTTTGAAGGGGGAATTGCAAACTTTCTGTTGATTTTTGCTGGAGATTGTCAATACATGAAATGTAGGCCTAAGTGAGACCTATATAGAGGTTTTGGTTTCATGTCTCTACGACATTCCTACTTGAAGTTACAGGCAGTTTTGTCTGAGTTTTCTTCCTAGGAGCAGTTGTGTCTGTGTTTTCTTCCTAGGGGGCGCTAGAGCGCAATTTTGAGTTTTGGGGTTGGGTTTTTTATTAGATCGCAATTTTTGCCAGTCCTGATGTGTGTGTCCAGTTTGGTGAGTTTTGAAGCATGTTAAGGGGGTCAAATTACAGCTCAAAGAGGCTAAAGTTACTGTTTTTACTAAATGTTTGTTTTGAAGGGGGAATTGCCAACTTCCTGTTGATTTTTGCTGACCGATGTCAGTGTATGAAAACTCTAAGTGAGACCTACATAGAGGTTTTTGTTTCATGTCTCTACGACATTCCTACCGGAAGTTACAAGCAGTTTTCTCTGTGTTTTTTCCTAGGGGGCACTAGAGCCCAATTTTGAGTTTTGGGGTTTGGTTTTTTATTAGATGGCAATTGTCGCCAGTCCTGATGTGTGTGTCAAATATGGTGAGTTTTGAAGCATGTTAAGGGGGTCAAATTACAGCTCAAAGAGGCGGCCGGTATAATAATAATAAAACGTCACAATTACAATAGGGTCCTCAGTCCCAAAGGGACATTGCGGTCCCTAAAAACCCTGATTGATAACCTCACGGATATACTCACGGACCGGGGATACTGCTCATTAAAATAGTAAATAGATTTTACTTGAGTACCTTCAAGGTCCTCAAAGTAGAACTTTGACACTATTACCACATTTACATACTGATGAAACAGCACCAGGACTCAGAGCAACTGATACTTCTGCTCAAGGATCCTTCAACATGGTCACCATCATTAACTGGAAGAGCTACAAGATAAATTAATGTATTTCCCCATTATTTATTTATTTATATACAAACATCATTTTATATTGCATTACTGTTTCTTTTATTAATATCAGACACCGTTCCGCAAAAAGGTAATCCCTAGAAGCGTACAGTTTAGGGATAGGGACCCACAGTAAAATATACATCACCATATAATATACAAAATACAGTACAATACAATACATTTCAAAATCTACCCACTCATTTGCAATTTCATACCAACCTATCAACGGGTTGACATTTACAGAGAAAGAAGCTTTAAATCTACCAAATCAGCCTCATAATTTTAACAAAAATAATAGAATGAGAAATGACACAATATGTTGCTGCATATGTCAGCAGACTAATTTTGGAGCCTTTGTTTGCTTACTTACTACTAAAAGACAAGTTGTCTAGTATGTTCACTATTTTATTTAAGGACAAAATTATTATTCGATTGCAATAAGAAACAGATGTTTAATGTACCCTAAGACTTTTAGTTCAAATACATCCAATAATGCAATTTTTTTTGTGGTCCACTTTATTTAGAGTAATATCGAAAAGTATCGAAATACATTTTGGTACCGGTACCAAAATATTGGTATCGGGACAACCCTAGTGTAGAAGTATGCTTTGAGCACATTTAACAATACCGTTATAATAATGATACATGTGATAGTTTAGGTCAGTGTTTTTCAACCACTGTGCCGCGGCACACTAGTGTACCGTGAGATATTGTTTGGTGTGCCGTGGGAGATTATGTAATTTCACCTAATTGGGTTAAAAATATTTTTGGCAATCCAGTAATTCCATCCATCCATCCATTTTCTACCGCTTGTCCCTTTTGGGGTTGCGGGGGGGTCGCTGGAGCCTATCTCAGCTGCATTCGGGCGGAAGGCGGGGTACACCCTGGACAAGTCGCCACCTCATCGCATGGCCAACACAGATAGACAGACAACATTCACACTCACATTCACACACTAGGGCCAATTTAGTGTTGCCAATCAACCTATCCCCAGGTGCATGTTTTTGAAGGTGGGAGGAAGCCGGAGGAAGCCGGAGTACGCGGAGGGAACCCACGCAGTCACGGGGAGAACATGCAAACTCCACACAGAACGATCCCGGGCCCGGGATTGAACTCAGGACTACTCAGGACCTTCGTATTGTGAGGCAGATGCACTAACCCCTCTTTCACCGTGCTGCCAATCCAGTAATTATAATCCGCGACACTCAACAACGGCACATTTGCGGATTACAATCCAGTAATTATAATCTGCAAGTGTGCCGTTGTTGAGTGTCGGTGCTGTCTAGAGCTCGGCAGAGTAACCGTGTAATACTCCTCCATATCAGTAGGTGGCAGCAGGTAGCTAATTGCTTTGTAGATGTCAGGAATGACGACCATGGTTTGCAGGTAAAAAGGTATCTAACGCTTAAACTAGGGCTGGGCGATATTGCCTTTTTTTAATATCTAGATATTTTTAGGCCATATCGCGATACACGATATATATCTCGATATTTTGCCTTAGCCTTGAATGAACACTTGATACATATAATCACAGCAGTATGATGAATCTATGTGTCTACATTAAAACATTCTTCTTCATACTGCATTAATATATGCTACTTTGAAACTGTCAGGCAGAGAAGGAAATCACAACTAAGTCAATTGACCAAAACTGTATTTATTAAACTGTTATTAAGCAGTGGCACAAACATTCTTGTCATTTCCAAAACAGAAAGTCCAAGAGACATTTTAAAACAAGCTATTAGTGCACTTTTTTGTGCATGATGTCACTAAGATGACTTATCAAAACAACACTAAATTAAAGTGCACTTTTTGTACAGAACGCCACTACAATAGTTTAAAAACATGATGTCACACAAGATATTTCAATAAGTGTCAAATAAAAATGAGCTGCATAATAGGAAATCAAATAGTGTTCGTCCTTCGCTATGTGGTAGGTTCCTGCGGACGTTATCTCCTTTTGTCGTGGACTCTTTTTTTCATACGGTGTTGATGTGGAAATGTTTGCCTCTGCATTTTGATGGTGTGGCACCGAACAAAGATGTTGACATGCGGAGTAAGCACTCTTGATTCTCTTGCGGGTGACTTTTCAAATGATGCTACGTATTAGCAGTAATGCTACTTTTTGTAGAAACGCTTTTGCCCCACACTTGACAAATTACGGTTGTCTGTTCGACATATTCCCACTTGAAGCCAAACCACCGCCAGATGATGGACCACCTGCTGTTTTTCTTGGGAATGAATTCTTCCTTCATTTGTTACCAGATCCGCACCTTCTTTCTCTCGTATTACCAGTCGCACCACAGCTAACTTTAGCCATGCTGCTACGTCTCTGCGCCGCGAGGACGTATACCTATGTCGTGACAGTATGTGACGTATATAAGAATGTGCGCTTGCTGTCTCAGAAGGAGAGACAAGACAGAGTGGGAAGAGCCTGTCGTGTAATGCCAGCAGCTAAAAGCAACTGCGTGAGAACGTATACTCCGATATCACGATATAGTCATTTTCTATATCGCACAGAGACAAACCCGCGATATATCGCGTATATCGCCCAGCCCTAGTTTAAACCAAAAATAAACAAAAGGCGAGTGCCGCTAAGAAAAGGCATTGAAGCTTAGGGATGGCTATGCAAAACAAAGCTAAAACTGAACTGACTGCAAAGTAAACAAAAACAGAATGCTGGACGACAGCAAAGACTTACAGCGTGTGGAGCAGACGGCGTCCACAAAGTACATCCGTACATGCCATGACAATCAACACCAAAATAGGAGCGCAAGACAAGACTACTTTGAGACAACTGCGAGAACAACTTTTTACTGTCATTATCGGCTGAAAAACACTGATTTAGGTCACAATAACCGTAATATGACATTTTCATATGATCACACCCCCGATACATGACTAAATGTAACAGTATGCAGTATTATGCTCCATAGTGTCCCCTTTGCAGCAGTGCCCCAGTTTTTGCTCCCCTCAATCTCCTCGTCCAATCTACAACATTCTGAAGTGTAAATTAATGATACCCCTGTTTCTACTGCATTGTTGTTTGCTGGTGTGTCTGGTTTCGATTGTTCAATGTGGCGTGGGTTTTGCTGTTTCTGCCTCGCGGCATTGGCTTTCATTAAAGGAGAAGGTCTGAGCTACATGCACAGACAAGCCTGTTCAGATGCGTATCATGACAAAACACCTTATGACTCCCATTACACGCACACACACAGGTATGCATACACAGTTCAATGCACGCAGGATTAGCCTTGTAAATCCTGCGTGCCTGTAATAGATTTGCACTCCCGTCGGCAAGCGCCTGATAAAAGTGCTGAAGTTTACTGTCAGTGCATCATTTTTAGCTGCAGGACAGTGCCAGGTGGGATGATGAGGCTGGAAGGGGGGGCATAGGAAGGTATGAGAGTTAAAAAAAGAGGAGAAAAGCAGTGGGATTTTAGAAAAAGGTGCAGACTGGAATGTAAAAGGTAGGAGAACAATGAAGCGCTGTGTTTCCAAGCTAAGGTCTGCGGAGCCCACCTCCACTCCCACCCCCTGAGTGCATTCCTGATCAGTTTGCTGAAGAGGAGCTCCTTCCCAGAAGTGGTTGTGCTGGTGGAAGTGGTTGGTGGGCGGCAGCTCAGGGGGGGTCAAGGCCTCACATAAAAATGACTAAACAAAACAAATCCAAGGTGAAGTCAAATGAAAGGTCAGAGACACATGAATGGAGCTAAGATGAATAGTTGAAAAGGATTTGAGTGGAATCCCTTACGGACACGCAGTTCATCATCTCATTTTTCTCCCGGTTGGAGTGCCGTTCAAACCAAGATCCAGCAGTGCAGCACCCGTGTGTTGCATTACCAGGCACCTAAATCTTTTTATGCGGGTGACAAACCCCCAAAGTGGTCCTCCCAACATTGAAAATGTTCCAGCTTCTATAAACTGGCCCTACATCATATCTGTCAGCCGAAGTGTTTTCATTGAAAACAAACTACGTTTAAAAGCAGTTTATTTTGGCCGTTACAATACGTGACTGTCAAGTATAAGATAAATGATACATTCTGTAAACCGAAGGATCTCCCAGGATTTGTGCGTTTATTATTCTTATTAGCGCCGTCGTCTCCAGATTGATGAATCTTTGATGAAGAGGGTGTTAACTCAATACTTTCGACACATATTTACACTTGGTAGTCCACCTTTATTCCTGGATGGTTAAAAAAACACCAATAAATCCTGCAGTAACAAAAGGTAAAGTCAGCAATCTTGAAAAATGACTTGCGCAAAGCTCCGGAGTCTGATCCACTGTCATGCATTAGACTCCAGTTCAACAAGCATCGATGGATTAACTCTGCATGTTTTGCTTTTTCTTTGGCTTTTATTATTTTTTTAATTGCCCTATTACCGTATTTTTCGGACTATAAGTCGCAGTTTTTTTCATAGTTTGCCCGGGCTCCAGTGCGACTTATATATGTTTTTTTCCTTCTTTATTATGCATTTTCGGCAGGTGCGACTTATACTCCGGTGCGACTTATACTCCGAAAAATACGGTACTTCCAAAAAACAATGTGTGATAACTTGTTATTAAAGGGGAGCTATGACGAATTTTGTCTTCTGTGACTTATACATTTTGTTAAAATGTTGAATTCTCGTGTTAGGAGGCGTACTTGATCATATACAGTACAGGCCAAACGTTTGGACACACCTTCTCATTCACAACACAACTGATGGTCCCAACCCCATTGATAAAGCAAGAAATTCCACTAATCAACACTGATAAGGCACACCTGTAAAGTGACAACCATTTCAGGTGACCTACCTCTTGAAGCTCATCGAGAGAATGCCAGGAGTGTGCAAAGCAGTAATCAGAGCAAAGGGTGGCTATTTTGAAGAAACTAGAATATAAAACATGTCTTCAGTTATTTCATCTTTTTTTGTAAAAGTGGAACACTATCACAATTTCAGAAGGGTTAAAACCATTAAAAATCAGTTCCCAGTGGCTTATTTAATTTTTCGAAGTTTTTTTCAAAATTTTACCCATCACGCCATATCCCTAAAAAAAGCTTCAAAGTGCCTGATTTTAACCATCGTTATATACACCCGTCCATTTTCCTGTGACGTCACATAGTGATGCCAACACAAACAAACATGGCGCATAGAACAGCAAGCTATAGCGACATTAGCTCGGATTCAGACTCGGATTTCAGCGGCTTAAGCGATTCAACAGATTACGCATGTATTGAAACGGATGGTTGTAGTGTGGAGGCAGGTAGCGAAAACGAAATTGAAGAAGAAACTGAAGCTATTGAGCCATATTGGTTTGAACCGTATGCAAGCGAAACCGACGAAAACGACACGACAACCAGCGACACGGGGGAAAGCGAGGACGAATTCGGCGATCGCCTTCTAACCAACGATTGGTATGTGTTTGTTTGGCATTAAAGGAAACTAACAACTATGAACTAGGTTTACAGCATATGAAATACATTTGGCAACAACATGCACTTTGAGAGTGCAGACAGCCCAATTTTCATCAATTAATATATTCTGTAGACATACCCTCATGTCAGCAGACCAGGGAAGCTAGGGTCGATATTCTTCTCTTGATCATCTTCGGTGGCATAAGGGAGACATCCAGGGGGTTTAGCTCGCTCGTCTGCGGGAACAAACTGCCGCCATTGCTTGCCGTGCTACCGAGGTCCTTTGTCCCTGAATTGCTCACACACTCCGGCAGATTCAATGGGGGTCTGGCGGCAGATTTCTTTGACTTTATCGTTGGAAATGCATCTGCTTGAGTGTCACAGGATATCCACACATTCTTGCCATCTCTGTCGTAGCATAGCTTTCGTCGGTAAAGTGTGCGGAACAAACGTCCAATTTCTTGCCACTTTCGCATCTTTGGGCCACTGGTGCAACTTGAATCCGTCCCTGTTCGTGTTGTTACACCCTCTGACAACACACCGACGAGGCATAATGTCACCAAAGTACGGAAAACAGTCGAAAAAAATGGAAAATAACAGAGCTGATTTGACTCTGTGTTTGTAATGTGTTTGAGAAAATGGCGGATTGCTTCCCGGTGTGACGTCACGTTGTGACGTCATCGCTCCAAGAGCGAATAATAGAAAGGCGTTTAATTCGCCAAAATTCACCCATTTAGAGTTCGGAAATTGGTTAAAAAAAATATATGGTCTTTTTTCTGCAACATCAAGGTATATATTGACGCTTACATAGGTCTGGTGATAATGTTCCCCTTTAAGTACATAACTCCACATGTGTTCATTCATAGTTTTGATGCCTTCAGTGACAATCTACAATGTAAATAGTCATGAAAATAAAGAAAACGCATTGAATGAGAAGGTGTGTCCAAACTTTTGGCCTGTACTGTATTTTGGCGTGAGCTTGCACGCAGTTTTGGATGCTTCTGTTCGTGGGGTTTTTGCAGTCTGGCTACTTTGTGACATCACAGCGAGGTGGACGTACTTATTTGGACATTAAATCAAGCTCTCAGTCAGGAGCTCCTTCCTCTCTGCTTCAGGCGCACAAACAAACGGTAACACTAAACAGGTAGAATAAAGTATTATTTTCATACTAAATAGCTGGGCAAATATTTTGACTTGGGGGGCCACATTGAGAGAAAAAATGTGTCTGGGGGGGCCAATGTGTATGTGTGTATAAATTAAATATACACATTTAGCTGTAAAAATCTGCTGTACAGTATGTATTTATGTCCTTTTTTTCAGGAACACTAATACCAAAAGTCACAATGTCTGATAGATTTCTAAAAAAGTTATGACAGACATGACAAAATGGAATTTTACACTTTTTTACTGAATGGGACACCCAAAATGTACATTAAAATAAAGAAAGTGGGATTTACAGTAATAACTATGAACAATTAAACACTGTATATTAACAACATATGAACATCGCTCCTCTTTTACAATCAAGCAAAACACAACAAAAATGTAACAAACAGCAAAATATGCAAAGGGTCATAAACACCTACAATATGATATATTATCACTTTTATGCAGACATTTGTTGTAAAAATGTGCTTCCGCATCTGTTCCTGACACATGCGCTTGGGGCTGGCTGCTCTGACAACAAACCCCGCCCACTCTGCTTTGTTCCTCGTCTGAGCTGCTGTGACGTAGATTACCGTAATAACTCCTACAACACTCAAAAGTGCAGATTTCAACCATTGAAATACTTTCTATAGTTCAAGACTTACGGCCATTTAAAAACAGCACTGCACATCATAATGGCGGCTACAGTTTTGATGTTAAAGGTCTAAAAAAATTATGTAGTATGTCCGGCGGGCCGGATTGAAAATCTTTATGGGCCGCCTGTGGCCCCGCGGGCCGTATTTTGCCGAGGTCTGACATACTAACATGTGACGTGACATTAATGCTTTTAAAAGTAGCTTTTTTTAATGTAGAATCTGAATCAAACTACGTGTGTACAGTTGTACCTAATATTGTGACCAGGGGAATCTATATTAGACTGTGTAAACCAGGGGTGCTCACACTTTTTCTGCAGGTGAGCTACTTTTCAATTGATCAAGTCGTGGGGATCTACCTCATTCATATATATAATTTATATTTACTTATTTATGAAATATATGTTTTTGTTAACAAGTTAAAGGTGTTTAATGATAATACAAGCATGTTTAACACATATAGTTAATATTGTTAAAAAAATTAAAGGTGTTAAATGATAATACAATAATGTTTAATACATATAGTTAATATTGTTAACAAGTTAAAGGTGTTTAAAGATAATGCAAGCGTGTTTAACACATATAGTTAATATTGTTAACAAGTTAAAGGTGTTTAATGATAATACAAGCATGTTTAACACATAGTTAATATTGTTAATAAATTAAAGGTGTTTAATGATAATACAAGAATGTTTAATACATATAGTTAATATTGTTAACTTAACGGTGTTTAAAGATAATACAAGCATGTTTAACATATAGTTAATATTGTTAACAAGTTAAAGGTGTTTAAAGATAATACAAGCATGTTTAACACATATAGTTAATATTGTTAACAAGTTAAATGTGTTTAATGATAATACAAGCATGTTTAACACATATAGTTAATATTGTTAACAAGTTAAAGGTGTTTAAAGATAATACAAGCATGTTTAACACATATAGTTAATATTGTTAATAAGTTAAAGGTGTTTAAAGATAATACAAGCATGTTTAACACATATAGATTCCTTTCTTTCATGAAGACATGAATATAAGTTGGTGTATTACTGATAAGGTCCGCATTTTCGAATGGAGGAGAAAAAAAGTCCTCCTTTCTGTCCAATACCACATGAAAGTGGTTGCTTTTTGGCATCTTATTTGTCCAGCTTCCGTACTCCTTTGTATACACTTTACAAGAAATACATTGTCGGCAAACTCCGTAGCTTGCTAGCTTGTGCACGCCAGCTTTCTGAGACTCTTATTTTGTTAGCGCAACTGTGCAACTGTGCAGTCGGTCTTTGGAGTTTTGACGACAGGTACGGCGCCAGAGTCTGTTGAAATAAAGTGTTTCTCGCCTTCCAGTCGGTAATTTTAATGAGCTGGCAGCAGCCAGCGTCATCTCAGAAGACCCTCGGGTGCCGTGAATGTCAATCAAGTGACGAAAGTGACGTCATAGTGAAGATTTATGATTGCTCATTTTTAGGACTATTTTTTTAATGCCTGGCTGGTGATCGACTGACACACCCTCCGAGATCGACCGGTAGCTCGCGATCGACGTAATGAGCACCCCTGGTGTAAACTATATGTTTATGAAGTTTATTTTTGACGGTGACTTGAAAAAATATAGCAGTTACAACTTCAAGATATATATTTAAACAGTGTACATTTTCGAAAGATAATTTAGGATATTTTTGGAAAGGGTGAGGTGTGGTGTCATTTCTGGGAACGCCTCCAGGATCGAACATCTTGCAGACAGACTCAAAAAAACGGGTTATAAATGAGCAAAATTAACCAAAATGTACACCAGAAGAAAGTGTTTAAAATGTAGATTAAAATAATCGTGAATGTAAATAGGGCCAAGTGTGTCGCTAAAATCCAATTACAGTGAAGGATGTCTTTTTATTCATAATTGGTGCTTGATAAATCAAAATTAGACCTTGTAGTTCTCATAGTTTAGTCTTTTACTTTGGCATACTTTAGTTGTAGAAAACAGTCGTTGCAATCACAATGAAGTGGTTAGCTGTGGTTTTCCACATGTGGCTTAGCTCACTTTTTCTTCATTTCCTATCACGCCCTTCCTTACCCATAATCCTTCCTGCTACAATAGAAGCGCCGATCATCTCTAAGTGCTGCATAATGGAGCACAGGCGGCTTTGGCTGGACTTTAGGGTTGTGTTTAGCCCTCCAGGTCCTCAGCCTCATCAGCCTCATCAGACCTAATCCCACGTCATGGCCTTCCCACAAGGCGTTTATTTGGAGAAAACACACAACTATTTGGACAAGATGGCGCCTCTCGTGTAACGACGGTCCACTGAGTTCCAGTAAAGTGATTATTCGTCTCACCAGAAAGTTCCTGTAAACTATTTTCTGTCTCTTTCAATTTCCATTCTGCCTCGGTCTCCACGCTCATCCCCGCATGATGTAACAAACAGAGGGTGACTAAGTTGTAGTTGTGTGGTGAGTAATGGGAATGGGTAGTAATTGACTTGGGTGTGTTTGTGCTATTTAACTCAAGTAACTACTGGTTTTGTCTGCCTTTTAACCCCTCCTGGAATCTTTTGTGCAGCCCATGGCGCTCCTCACACCCTGACCGCCACAGAAAAATGCTTAGCCGGTTATCCAGGGTAAATCACACCTAACCTTATCCTTGTCCACACATAGCAATGCCACAGTTTAAGACCCGTACGCATGCACGGAAAATGTCATAGTCACCTCCAGTATTGCTTTGTGTGCAAGTTCTTAAAGGGGAACATTATCACAATTTCAGAAGGGTTAAAACCATTAAAAATCAGTTCCCAGTGGCTTATTTTATTTTTCGAAGTTTTTTTCAAAATTTTACCCATCACGCAATATCCCTAAAAAAAGCTTCAAAGTGCCTTATTTTAACCATCGTTATATACACCCGTCCATTTTCCTGTGACGTCACATAGTGATGCCAACACAAACAAACATGGCGCATAGAACAGCAAGCTATAGCGACATTAGCTCGGATTCAGACTCGGATTTCAGCGGCTTAAGCGATTCAACAGATTACGCATGTATTGAAACGGATGGTTGTAGTGTGGAGGCAGGTAGTGAAAACGAAATTGAAGAAGAAACTGAAGCTATTGAGCCATATCGGTTTGAACCGTATGCAAGCGAAACCGACGAAAACGACACGACAGCCAGCGACACGGGAGAAAGCGAGGACGAATTCGGCGATCGCCTTCTAACCAACGATTGGTATGTGTTTGTTTGGCATTAAAGGAAACTAACAACTATGAACTAGGTTTACAGCATATGAAATACATTTGGCAACAACATGCACTTTGAGAGTGCAGACAGCCCAATGTTCATCAATTAATATATTCTGTAGACATACCCTCATCCGCGCTCTTTACCTGAAAGCTGATCTGTCCAGTTTTGGAGTTGATGTCAGCAGGCCAGGGAAGCTAGGGTCGATATTCTTCTCTTGATCATCTTCGGTGGCATAAGGGACGGTGTGAGCCAAGACATCCAGGGGGTTTAGCTCGCTCGTCTGCGGGAACAAACTGCCGCCATTGCTTGCTGTGCTACCGAGGTCCTTTGTCCCTGAATTGCTCACACACTCCGGCAGATTCAATGGGGGTCTGGCGGCAGATTTCTTTGACTTTATCGTTGGAAATGCATCTGCTTTGAGTGTCGCAGGATATCCACACATTCTTGCCATCTCTGTCGTAGCATAGCTTTCGTCGGTAAAGTGTGCGGAACAAACGTCCAATTTCTTGCCACTTTCGCATCTTTGGGCCACTGGTGCAACTTGAATCCGTCCCTGTTCGTGTTGTTACACCCTCCGACAACACACCGACGAGGCATGATGTCTCCAAGGTACGGAAAACAGTCGAAAAAACGGAAAATAACAGAGCTGATTTGACTCGGTGTTTGTAATGTGTTTGAGAAAATGGCGGATTGCTTCCCGATGTGACGTCACAACGTCCGTTTTCCGTTTTTTCGACTGTTTTCCATACCTCGGAGACATCATGCCTCGTCGGTGTGTTGTCGGAGGGTGTAACCACACGAACAGGGACGGATTCAAATTGCACCAGTGGCCCAAAGATGCGAAAGTGGCAAGAAATTGGACGTTTGTTCCGCACACTTTACCGACGAAAGCTATGCTACGACAGAGATGGCAAGAATGTGTGGATATCCTGCGACACTCAAAGCAGATGCATTTCCAACGATAAACTCAAAGAAATCTGCCGCCAGACCCCCATTGAATCTGCCGGAGTGTGTGAGCAATTCAGGGACAAAGGACCTCGGTAGCACGGCAAGCAATGGCGGCAGTTTGTTCCCGCAGACGAGCGAGCTAAACCCCCTGGATGTCTTGGCTCACACCGTCCCTTATGCCACCGAAGATGATCAAGAGAAGAATATCGACCCTAGCTTCCCTGGCCTGCTGACATCAAGTCCAAAACTAGACAGATCAGCTTTCAGGAAAAGAGACCGGATGAGGGTATGTCTACAGAATATATTAATTGATGAAAATTGGGCTGTCTGCACTCTCAAAGTGCATGTTGTTGCCAAATGTATTTCATATGCTGTAAACCTAGTTCATAGTTGTTAGTTTCCTTTAATGCCAAACAAACACATACCAATCGTTGGTTAGAAGGTGATCACCGAATTCGTCCTCGCTTTATCCCGTGTCGCTGGCTGTCGTGTCGTTTTCGTCGGTTTCGCTTGCATACGGTTCAAACCGATATGGCTCAATAGCTTCAGTTTCTTCTTCAATTTCATTTTCGCTACCTGCCTCCACACTACAACCATCCGTTTCAATACATGCGTAATCTGTTGAATCTCTTAAGCCGCTGAAATCCGAGTCTGAATCCGAGCTAATGTCGCTATAGCTTGCTGTTCTATGCGCCATGTTTGTTTGTGTTGGCATCACTGTGTGACGTCACAGGAAAATGGACGGGTGTATATAACGATGGTTAAAATCAGGCACTTTGAAGCTTTTTTTAGGGATATTGCGTGATTGGTAAAATTTGGAAAAAAACTTCGAAAAATAAAATAAGCCACTGGGAACTGATTTTTAATGGTTTTAACCATTCTGAAATTGTGATAATGTTCCCCTTTAAAAGCTGGTTTAGTGTGGCTGAAACTGGCCTTAGGCTAAATAATTATTCGTTTAAGGGGTTAAACGACTTAGAGGAGACATGGCCTTATTCAAAGAGTCCATCCTTTTGTTACAATGCAAAGACGTCGCTGGAGTTCGGCCTGACATACTTTTTGTGTTGTTGTCGGTGGAAGGGCAGCGAGGATGTTATTTCTGGCCAGGGTGCAGGAGTCACGAATATGACACCAGCTGAGTTTAAACATGCCCTTTCGCATGGCCCTGATGGGGCCTTTTGTCCAAAGTCCGGCCTTGGGGCAATTTTTGGCCCACTGCTCATTATTTATTGGCTGCATGTTCTAAAAATGAAAAGAAACACTCCCCACATCTGAAAATGATAAAGGAGGCCCACACACACAAGAAAAAGTTGAATATTCAACAATATCCCACAAAAAGATGATGGCAGATAAACATTTTGTAAGGGTGAAACACCAAACATCCTCCTTAGCTCTATTTGTTGCTCTAAATGGGCGCGGTAACAGGAATCTTATCAAGGACGGCTGCCTTGCACACTTGATAAAGCCGGTGATTCACGGCCGTTTCTTTCTGTTTGTACTTTGTAATCCTTCTTAACCCTTCAAGACTCAAGTCTGACACAATGTCAGTCTAAACATGGCAGCTCTGATTTACTTGACCTCTGGTGGGTTTCACATCTCTCTTGATTGTTAGACTAAGAGTTTGAGATCCATATACTGGATAGGCACTCTTTTTTTTTTTTCTTCTTTTTTTTTTTCCCCCATACCGGGATTTTCCAATTCTTCAGATGTCGTGCCAAAGTAGCATCTGCCCGCCGGGCGAGGGAGTCACTTTTAAGATAATGGGAGGATAATGAAGCATGCTTTCAAGTGGTGCCTTGCACCGTCAATGTTCCACCACGTGACAGTTAGAAGGCCGCTGCCAGTTTTTGGCAATGGAGCCGACAGGAAATACAAGAATCAACAGATTCCTACAATCTTGCTTAATTGGTTCAAGTCTCACTATTGTGTGATCATTTCAACCTTGGCGCGAGGAAAGGAAGTGTATTAATCTCTGTTTATTAATTTGCATCCTAATGAAAGATAATAATATGATACTGAATCATTTTAATCTGTTTAAGTGTGGGTTTGTTTGGATTTAAATGATTTAATGTAAGTAGAAATAATCTGTTCCAGGGTCAAACTGTCACCTAAAATCTGTATTAACTGTGCAGGCAAGGTTTTATGTAACATTTTAATGTTCTAATAATTATCTTACAACTGTGAAATGAAGTTAACCATTATTAATATTTTAGACATAATAGAGTCAATATTACAATTAGTCATTGGTGGTGTAATGGTACACACTTCTTCGTTCTATGGTATTTTTCGGACTATAAGTCGCTCCGGAGTCTAAGTCGCACTGGCCGAAAATGCATAATAAAGAAGAAAAAAACATATATAAGTCGCACTGGAGTATAAGTCGCATTTTTGGGGAACATTTATTTGATAAAACCCAACACCAAGAATAGACATTTGAAAGGCAATTTAAAATTAAAGCTGCAAGCAGCGATGGACGGGACCGAGTTTGACGGCACATAAAATCCAAACCGGAGCAGTAATTAAAACTCTTTGGTCAACTTTTAATCAGAAGGATTCAATCTCTCTCCTGTGCTAGTTTGAAGCCGACACGACAAACGTGCTCAGAGGAGATAATGTTTGAAAAGAGGTGACCGGTTTTTACACAACTTTTGTTTTGAAGGGGGAATTGCAAACTTCTTGTTGATTTTTGCTGGGGGTTGTCAATATATGAAATGTAGGTCTAAGTGAGACCTACATAGAGGTTTTTGTTTCATGTCTCTAAGACATTCCTACTGGAAGTTACAGGCAGTTTTGTCTTGAGTTTTCTTCCTAGGAGCAGTTGTGTCTGTGTTTTCTTCCTAGGGAGCGCTAGAGCGCAATTTTGAGTTTTGGGGTTGGGTTTTTTATTAGATCGCAATTTTGGCCAGTCCTGATGTGTGTGTCCAGTTTGGTGAGTTTTGAAGCATGTTAAGGGGGTCAAATTACAGCTCAAAGAGGCAACAATGACTGTTTTTACTAAGTTTTTGTTTTGAAGGGGGAATTGCCAACTTCCTGTTGATTTTTGCTGAAGGATGTGAATGTATGAAATCTAGGTCTAAGGCAGACCTACATAGAGGTTTTTATTTCATGTCTCTACAACATTCCTACCGGAAGTTACACGCAGTTTTGTCTGTGTTTTTTTTCCTAAGGGGCGCTAGAGCGCAATTTTGAGTTTTGGGGTTTGGTTTTTTGATTAGATTGCAATTTTCACTAGTCCTAATGTGTGTGTCAAATATGGTGAGTTTTGAAGCATGTTAAGAGGGTCAAATTACAGCTCAAAGAGGCGACGGAATAATAAAAATAAAACCTTACAAATACAATAGGGTCGTCTGTCCCAAAGGGACATTGCGGTCCCTAATAAATAAAGAATAGTGAACAACAGACTGAATAAGTGTACGTTATATGACGCATAAATAACCAACTGAGAACGTGCCTGGTATGTTAACGTAACATATTATGGTAAGAGTCATTCAAATAACTATAACATATAGAACATGCTATACGTTTACCAAACAATCTGTCACTCCACACGCTAAATCCCATGAAATCTTATACGTCTAGTCTCTTACGTGAATGAGCTAAATATTATTATTTGATATTTTACGGTAATGTGTTAATAATTTCACACATAAGTCGCTCCTGAGTATAAGTCGCACCCCCGTCCAAACTATGAAAAAAACTGCGACTTATAGTCCGAAAAATACGGTAGGTTTGATTCCAATCAAGAAGGGGCCTCTGGTGTAAAAATTGGGCGACCCTTGACGAAAAATCTGAAAGTATTTTTTTTTTTTTTATTAAATAATGATATCAGTGTTTCTCACTGATTGCCAATATACTTGTGGTGGCCTTAACTTTGCTTGTGGCTGCCCGCCACATATGGGAAACAATGGATACATTTCATTCTAGGCGTAACTGTTAAATCCAAATCGGCATTATTTATATGACACTATTAACAAACAGACCATTTCCAAAGTGTTGCACATTATAAAGCAATGGACAATTGGTTTACAGCTGGCTCACTGGCTAGCGCTACTCCACATAACTTTCAATCAGTGGGAATGTGTGAAAATGGATCGGACAAAAACCGGTAACATATTGTATTTGATAAAACAATCAGTAAAGGTATTACTGAATAAAACGGTTAAATAGCAATGAAAATGTTATAAGAAAAAAATACATTTCTAACTCTCAATCAAGTGTAAAAAGAAATTAACATTGTTCACAGTCCAAACAGTAAAAAACTCCACCGTAATGTTGACATCAAGTAATTAAATAAGACTTCATCCTATTCCGGAAAAAAATCCACCATAAATCAAAGAAAAATAAAAAATAGGACAAGATTTGCAAGCCAGCAGTCTGCATCCTAATGACAGCAGACCTTGTACAGTAAGTGATATTTTATTATGGTTGTTTGCTCTCATAAAGTTTGCAGTGAGTAATAATCAGTGATGAAGAAGAAGAAAAAAAGTGAAGCGTGCTTTAAATGATCAGAATACGTAAATATTAAATGCTATTTTATGTGTGCCAGTTACTGCATTACATATATTCTTCCATCATTTATATAAGACCTTAATGGAGGTGTTTGGATGTTTTTAAGGGCTTTATAGGTGGAATTGCACAGCTCACATAGGGTCCATAGTAAGCAAACTTTTGATCGCAAAATAATAATAAATAAATAATGTCCCTCATAATGATTGTAAACGATAGGCAAACTTCCAAAAAAAGGGCAGTTCTCCTTTAAAGCAATACCAAATGGCTGGTGTGAATGCAGATTTGAATGGTTTAAAATAACTTTCATAAACTGTTATTGTCACTGTGTGTTTTGCAGCTAAAAAGGAAGTTTGGACATATTTCCCCGACGCGACATTCCTGGGTCTGAATGTTGTGTGTTTGGATGTGTGTTTATTGAGGGGGGTGTCATTGCAATGTGAAGAGCATTGTGTTGTTCTGCTGGTGTGTGAGGTGATGTCAGCACTTTCCTCCCCAGTCATTCATCTCCTCATCCCAGCACCCACCCAGCGTTCACTGCTAACAGGACCAGCGGAAACCGGAGGCCACCTAATCCCTGGTTGACTCCCCGATCCGTTTGGCTCAGGGCTTTCTATTGTGACAAGTCTTTTAGTTTATTGCTGCATTTCTACGAGGAAGTAGACGGCACCCGGTAGATGGGGTGCTATGTTTGCCACCAGGCTGAATGCTAGTCACCAAATGACTGTGCTCGTTTTTTTCTCTCCCTTCTTTACAACCCTCGAAATTACAAAAAAATAACCCCCTGCGCAAAAACCTGGGTTTATTCCACGCTATGTCCACATTCCAGTTGCAAGTTGCAACTTGTAACGCCTTTGTGGTCTTCCTTTTTTGGGAAAGGCGGAAAAGTAAGTTGGCCACCAACAAACGACAAACAGGGAAATGGTGATTTTTTTTCTGCTTGTACACAAACCTATTCGGATATAGTCCAAAAACACTGAGCTATTGTTACTTCCTTCTAAAGACCAACCAATGTATTCTAGTTAAGTAAAGGACAACATTTAACCGCTTTTTTTCAAATGAAAAACACCCTACAGATATGTGATGTTTTTTTTGGTGGTACGTCCAATGAAATAGAAGATCTGTCTACCCAAAACTAGCATGATTTATAGGCACAAGAGTTATTAAATATCTCTACTTTGAAAAGTAGAATTCTAATATTTTGCCACTACTTAAATAGGGAAAACAACTTGTTTTCATATACAATGATGATAACGTCTGACCAGAAATAGCCATGTTATTTTACATTAGCTACTAACTGTAGCATAGTGGGGTATTTATATTTTACACACGTAAACAACCACAACTAAACTACAAAGAAGACTCATAACAATGAAAAATGTTGCGTTTGTTGACATCATGTTTTTACATGAATATCAAATAAATTACTGACTAATGTTTGTTTGATTTATCTAAACTAGTATACAAGCACAGAACAGTAATACAATTATTATTTATCGGTCCAGTAGACATATGTTGTGTCAGCTTACAAACCCATAGCTAGGAATATAACCTATTACCTGTAATCCTTTTTGGGAAAGACGGAAAAGTAAGGGAAATGGTGATTTTTTTTCTGTTTGTACACAAACCTATTCGAATATAGTCCAAAAACACTGAGCTATTGTTACTTCCTTCTAAAGACCAACCAATGTATTTTAGTTGCCAGTAAAGGACAACTTTAACCGCTTTTTTTCAAATAAAAAACACCCTACAGGTATGTGATTTTTTGGGGGGGTTTGTCCAATAAAATATAAGATCTGTCTACCCAAAACTAGCATGATTTATAGGCACAAGAGTTATTAAATGTCTCTACTTTGAAAAGTAGAATTCTAATATTTTACCACTACTTAAATAGGGAAAACAGCTTGTTTTCATATACAATGATGATAACGTCTGACCAGAAATAGCCATGTTATTTTGCATTAGCTACATGAATATCAAATAAATTACTGACTAATGTTTGTTTGGTTTATCTAAACTAGTATACAAGCACAGAACAGTAATACAATTATTATTTATCGGTCAAGTAGACATATGTTATGTCAGCTTACAAACCCATAGCTAGGAATATAACCTATTACCTATAATCCTTTTTGGGAAAGACGGAAAAGTAAGGGAAATGGTGATTTTTTTCTGTTTGTACACAAACCTATTCGAATGTAGTCCAAAAACACTTAACTATTGTTATTTCCTTCTGAGACCAACCAATGTATATTAGTTGCCAGTAAAGGACAACATTTAACCGCTTATTTTCAGAAAAACACACTACAGATATGTGATTTTTTGGGGTTCGTCCAATGAAATAGAAGATCTATCTACCCAAAATGCCCGCTAGCATGATTTATAGGCACAAGAGTTATTAAATGTCTCTACTTTGAAAAGTACAATTCTAATATTTTACCACTACTTAAATAGGGAAAACAACTTGTGTTCATATACAATGATGATAATGTCTGACCAGAAATAGCCATGTTATTTTGCATTAGCTACTTTATATTTTACACACGCAAAGAACCACAACTAAACTACAAAGAAGACACATAACAATGAAAACTGTTGCTTTTGAATATGAATATAACATGAATATTAAATAAATTACTGACTAATGTTAGTTTGATTTATCTAACCTAGTATACAAGCGCAGAACAGTAATACAATTATTATTTATCGGTCAAGTTATGTATGTTATGTTACAAACCCTTAGCTAGGAATATTACCTATTACCTATTTTTATTATTGGTCTTTTTATAGTTGATGTCAAAATATATATTAGTTAGCCAAGCTCTTTACACAGGCGCTTTCCTGCCTGTGTTAGGCCCTAATATTACTTCCAAAGGTGGAATATTGCCGTTCTGTCTTAATGCTGTTTATAGCTAGGAAAAAAGGCAAGTATAAAAGGAATTCATTATTATTTGCCACTTTTTATTTGTAGAATTGACCCTAGTTTTAAGACCTATTTACTTATTTTTAGTCATTGACTTTACATCACTATCTTAGTTTTAGCATGAATAATTATATTTTGTCTATTCTAGAATTAAAAATGTTAAAATTGAAAAAATAACTATTCAAACAAGATATTTTGGTTTCCCCCACATAAAAAAAATATTATTTAAAGATTCTGCAACATCACAGGAATACTTCATTTATGAATTGCAAGTTGAAGAATGCTTGTCTTCAGAATAAAAGCTTAATTTCTGGATATACAAATCTTAATTTACGCTGTCTTGTCTAGTATAATTAACTAGCTGCATGGACAGATCATTTCACTAGTTTTTTGTATTTTTTCCTAAAATTAGGGATGTCCGATAATGTCTTTTTGCCGATATCCAATATTCCGATATTGTCCAACTCTTTAATTACCTATACCGATATCAACCGATACCGATATTAACCGATACATGCAGTCGTGGAAGGGAAATGGTGATTTTTATGCCTAATTTGGACAACCAGGTATGGTGAAGATAAGGTACTTTTTAAAAATTTTTATAAAATAAGATAATTAAATTAAAAACATTTTCTTGAATAAAAAATAAAGTAAAACAATATAAAAACAGTTACATAGAAACTAGTAATTAATGAAAATGAGTCAAATTAACTGTTAAAGGTTAGTACTATTAGTGGACCAGCAGCACGCACAATCATGTGTGCTTACGGACTGTATCCCTTGCAGACTGTATTGATATATATTGATATATAATGTAGGAACTAGAATATTAATAACAGAGAGAAACAACCCTTTTGTGTGAATGAGTGTAAATGGGGGAGGGAGGTTTTTTGGGTTGGTGCACTAATTGTAAGTGTATCTTGTGTTTTTTATGTTGATTTAATAAAAACATTTTTTTTTAAACGATGCCGATAATTTCTGATATTACATTTTAACGCATTTATCGGCCGATATTATCGGACATCCCTACCTAAAATCTAGTCTTTTTATCTTATATTTTGTCAGCTCTTTTTTTGCAGTGTAATCCTTTTGAGAGTTGCTGGTCGCAGGCTGTTTACAAAGATCGACGACACTCTCGACTCGTTGCCAGTCAGCGATTGTGAACGTAAACTCCAATCTGCTGCACGGAAGTCAGCTATCTGAACAATTACAATCTGCAAACCTTGACATGCATGCACAGATTGTCTAAGTTCTTTCCGGTCTGATTTGCTGCCTGCATGCAGTGATAGCTTGACTGACGATGTGTTATCCAAGTGTCAGCTCGACTGTGAGTATTTGGATGAACCCAGTAATTTGATTCAATATGCTGATTCATTCATTGCTCCTTTTAAAAGCTACAGTTTGTACTCGGCGCATCCCTTCCCGCAGTGGTCAGTGGGGCCGGGAGGAGAAAGGGGATCAGAGAATTTATTGTGTTTGTTAACAGCCCCAGATGAAAGCCTGGGTGCAATTGTAGAACAGTTGTAATGCCCTGACAGCTGTTCCGTCAGTCTGCTAATCATTTTGGCTAATGACCAACCCCCGCACACGCTTCCATCATCCTCCCCTATACCTGCACCTTTACTCCCCTGCCTCCTATACCTCAGTGACCCCTGGCTCGTGTAACCTCCCTCAACAGAGACCCTCATTGTTCCCCCGCAGCCCGACTCACCCGAAATGCTAATGCCATGTTGTCAGACTGCATACAAACACAGCGACATGACATATTGCAATTATGGATTCCAGTAGCGCAGGAATGGAGGGAGGGAGGGCTGGAAGATATAGAGCCAAAATGTGCCACAAGATATCTCGAGAAGAGTCTGGATAATGATCTACACATGACATTTATTTTTATTCATCCATTCAACGTGTTTTTGTGTTCTTTGGCCATACTTCTGGATTGAACCTCCCTGGCCACAAGTCACCAGCTGCCCCTCCTCCTCCTCCCTCCTCACTGCGAACATGTGTTTGTTTTACTTGGCCACCGACTCCGTGGAAGCCATGCACGGTTTACCTCACGACTGCCCTCGGGCAGACATGACCTTTCTGCCTTTAAACTCGATTGTGCCCCCCCTCTCCCTTACCACTTACGCCAAGGGTCCTGGGGGCAATTTCTCCTGTCAAGCCTCTATGTTACCCATTCATCCATCTATCGCACCATACATTCATCACTGTCGCCATCTCATCCATCTTAACGTCAGCAGACACACCGGGAGGGAGGGGTGCATTGTGGCTCCAGCTCCTGGTCCCCTAGAATGTAGCAGGCCCCCATGCACTCAGCCTCAATAAACAAACAGAGCCACTCAAGGATGGCGGGGCCTCTCAAATGACAAACAGCACTTCACTTTGTAGAAGTAAGGCGGGAAAAACGGCTGCCCTAAGTTGATTAGATGTGCGGCCTCTTAAAAGGCTTTTTGTTCATATCGGGAGTTTTTGCCGTTTCGCAGCTTCACTTGGCTCAATGCTGCTCCTTCCTCTCTTGGCCACGCCGGCCGTGTTTTCATGCTTTCATGAAATGAGCGCCTTAGGAAGGAAGCGCCGCGTCGGCCTCACGCTTCCTGCTTCCTGCCGTGTCTCTAAACAATCCACTTTCGGAGTGTGGAATCAAGACATTTCCTTGCAATGTTGTCGAAGAATCCTCTTGTTAAATACCTCAATTGTCAAGTCTGAAGGCAGGATAAGGAAACTGACCCAAAAAAAGACAAATCAGTAAAGCAGAAAATGACTCTCTTTGTCATACTTGCCAACCCTCCCGGATTTTCCGGGAGACTCCCGAAATTCAGCGCCTCTCCCGAAAACCTCCCGGGACAAATTTTCTCCCGAAAATCTCCCGAAATTCAGGCGGAGCTGGAGGCCACGCCCCCTCCAGCTCCATGCGGACCTGAGTGACGTGTTGACAGCCTGTTCACACATCCGCGTTCCCACAATATAAACAGCTAATGATCGAGGGCGAGTTCTTGGTTTCTTATGTGGGTTTATTGTTAGGCAGTTTCATTAAAGTCCTGCGGTAACAACACACAACAACAGCAGTCAAGTTTCCGTCTACCGTAAAGCAGTTCGTCTGCCGTAAACAGCAATGTTGTGACACTTTTAAACAGGACAATACTGCCATCTACTGTACATGCATATGTGACCCACCCATAATGTGTCACATTTTTGTGTTGATTTATTTATTTTATTTTGTGGTTTGAATTCGTTTTTGGAGCTGTCATTACACATTTATCAGTATTCACATTGGTCAGTAGGGGGCAGTAGGGCGTTTCTTCCCAATTGAATGCTATCACCTGCAGATCGGAAGTGTCTTGTCATTCTGATGAGAGCGACCAGTCTGTGAACAATTGAAACGTCCTGTGTGCTTTTTCCTCCTGTATAACAGGTTAGTTTTGGTGAATCAACTCACTGAATAATATCCATGTGATCTTTATAAGTTTAAGTACACATTCTGATGGTGGAGCCTAACTCTAAAGTGTTTGTGAGTTGTAGTTTGTATTTGTGAATGAATCCACTGTACAGCTGCAGTAATCAATACAAAAAGGCGACGTGAGTGCGCAATGTTTATATAGGAACTTCTGATACTAATTCAGACTCCCAAATTAGAGCTCCCGTTTTCTTATTGATTTTATAATGTATATTTGTATAATGTGTGTGTTCTGAAATAGTGACAGAGAATAGAACAAGGATGGACAATTCAACCCTTAACTCAACAATGCGTAGATGAGTGTTATGTGTGTGTATATGTGTAAATAAATGAACACTGAAATTCAAGTATATATTTTATTTATTTATATATATATATATGTAATAAAATATACATATATATATATATATATATATATATATAGCTAGAATTCACTGAAAGTCAAGTATTTCTTATATATATATATCTTAACCACACCCCCAACCACGCCCCCCGCCCCACCCCCGACCACGCCCCCCCACCCCCCACCTCCCGAAATCGGAGGTCTCAAGGTTGGCAAGTATGCTCTTTGTCATCATTTTGGCTATTCAACCGGTGGCCGGAGAGTTTAGTAAAAAAAAAAAAAAGTGTGTGTTCCTGAAAACACTGGAATTTTGTCATAGAGCTTTGACTAGATGTTTTGCAGAAGATCCTTAAAAACAGCAGAGCTCTCCTGTAACTCTGATAAAAATAAATAGACCAAAATCCAATCTACTGTAGAAGATGCTGGTTTTACAATAAAATATACAGTATTTTATATACAAAATAAGACTAAAAGTGAAAAGAGAAGTCTGGCCCACTGTTTTTTTTTGATTGATTGATTGAAACTTTTATTACAAACCCCGTTTCCATATGAGTTGGGAAATTGTGTTAGATGTAAATATAAACAGAATACAATGATTTGCAAATCCTTTTCAACCCATATTCAATTGAATGTACTACAAAGACAAGATATTTGATGTTCAAATTCATAAACTTTATTTTTTTTTTTTTGCAAATAATAATTAACTTAGAATGTCATGGCTGCAACAAGTGCCAAAGTAGTTGGGAAAGGGCATGTTCACCACTGTGTTACATGGCCTTTCCTTTTAACAACACTCAGTAAACGTTTGGGAACCGAGGAGAGACATTTTTTAAGCTTCTCAGGTGGAATTCTTTCCCATTCTTGCTTGATGTACAGCTTAAGTTGTTCAACAGTCCGGGGGTCTCCGTTGTGGTATTTCAGGCTTCGTAATGCGCCACACATTTTCAATGGGAGACAGGTCTGGACTACAGGCAGGCCAGTCCAGTACCCGCACTCTTTTACTATGTAGCCACATTGATGTAACACGTGGCTTGGCATTGTCTTGCTGAAATAAGCAGGGGCGCGTCCATGGTAACGTTACTTGGATGGCAACATATGTTGCTCCAAAACCTGTATGTACCTTTCAGCATTAATGGCGCCTTCACAGATGTGTAAGTTACCCATGTCTTGGGCACTAATACACCCCCATACCATCACAGAGGCTGGCTTTTCAACTTTGCGCCTATAACAATCCGGATGGTTCTTTTCCTCTTTGGTCCGGAGGACACGACGTCCACAGTTTCCAAAAACAATTTAAAATGTGGACTCGTCAGACCACAGAACACTTTTCCACTTTGTATCAGTCCATCTTAGATAAGCTCAGGCCCAGCGAAGCCGACAGCGTTTCTGGGTGTTGTTGATAAACGGTTTTCGCCTTGCATAGGAGAGTTTTAACTTGCACTTACAGATGTAGCGACCAACTGTAGTTACTGACAGTGGGTTTCTGAAGTGTTCCTGAGCCCATGTGGTGATATCCTTTACACACTGATGTCGCTTGTTGATGCAGTACAGCCTGAGGGATCGAAGGTCACGGGCTTAGCTGTTTATGTGCAGTGATTTCTCCAGATTCTCTGAACCCTTTGATGATATTACGGACCATAGATGGTGAAATCCCTAAATTCCTTGCAATAGCTGGTTGAGAAAGGTTTTTCTTAAACTATTCAACAATTTGCTCACGCATTTGTTGACAAAGTGGTGACCCTCGCCCCATCCTTGTTTGTGAATGACTGAGCATTTCATGGAATCTACTTTTATACCCAATCATGGCACCCACCTGTTCCCAATTTGCCTGTTCACCTGTGGGATGTTCCAAATAAGTGTTTGATGAGCATTCCTCAACTTTATCAGTATTTATTGCCACCTTTCCCAACTTCTTTGTCATGTGTTGCTGGCATCAAATTCTAAAGTTAATGATTATTTGCCAAAAAAAAAAGAAAAGTTAATCAGTTTGAACATCAAATATCTTGTCTTTGTAGTGCATTCAATTGAATATGGGTTGAAAATGATTTGCAAATCATTGTATTCCGTTTATATTTACATCTAACACAACTTCCCAACTCATATGGAAACGGGGTTTGTAGTTGCAGCCCTAGTCACAATGTAAACAAATGCCATAGTTGGATCTACACCTGACATCCACTGTAATAATACCAGGTACAGGAGCGTATCTAGTCGATACTACTATGATTATATCAATATGTTTTGTCTTTTTTTTTTATTATCCATATTATATTTATAAATATAAGGAAATACGTTTTGGACACATGAGAACTAAAATTATTACCAAAGTATGACCATGTAAATACTTGGTATCGGATCGATACCTAAATTTGTGTTATCATCCAAAACTAATGTACAGTATCCGAACAACAGAAGAATGAGTGTTTATTACCTTTTAACAGAAGTTTAGATAGAACATGTTAAAACGGAAAATAAGCACATATTAACAGTACCGGTAAATGAACAAGTAAATTAATCATATTTTTTACAGCTTGTCCTTTATAATTTTGAGAAAATAATAGAATGATAAATGACACAATATGTTACTGCATATGTCAGCAGACAAATAAGGAGTCTTTGTTTGCTTACTTACTACTAAAAGACAAGTTGTCTTGTATGTGCACTATTTTATTTAAGAACAAAATTGTTCTTCGATTGCATAAAGAAACATATGTTTAATGTACCCTAAGATTTTTTGTTAAAATAAAGCCAATAATGCAATTCTTTTGTGGTCTCCTTTTTTTTTTAAGAAAAGTATCAAAATACTTTTTGGTACCGGTACCGATACCAATATATTGGTATCGAGACGACCCTAATGTACACATGCCAATACTTAAATTCAATTGCATTTTAAATTGTATATGATGCCAATCCACACTATCTATATCAGACCTGGGCAAATTAAGGCCCGGGGGCCACGCGCGGCCCGTTAAGCTTTTCAATCTGGCCCGCCGGACATTCCCAAATATTATTTTTTAGATCTTTAAGATGGAAAGTGTGTAGCTGCCATTATGATGTTTACACATGACTGTAAGTCTTGAACTATATAAAGTATTTCAATGGTTGGAATCTGCGCTTTTGTATAATATACCAGTTACTAAGGTAATCTGATTAGTTACTACCACCCGAACGCCTCCCTAGGGAGGTGTTTAGGGCACTTCCGACCGGCAGGAGGCCACGGGGAAGACCCAGGACACGTTGGGAAGACTGTCTCTCCCGGCTGGCCTGGGAACGCCTCGGGATCCCCCGGGAGGAGCTGGACCAAGTGGCTGGGGAGAGGGAAGTCTGGGCTTCTCTGCTTAGGCTGCTGCCCCCGCAACCCCACCTCGGATAAGCGGAAGAAAATGGATGGATGGTAATCTAATTAGTTACTATGGTCATCTAATTAGTTACTATGGTAATCGACGTCACAGCAGCTAAGACGAGGCACCAAGCAGTGTGGGCGGGAAGCGTTTCCACAGACACGGAAGGAGATTTTCACAACAAAGTTCTAAAGCTTAGTGATGTATCAGATATATCAGATTGTAGGTGGGGTTTATTTTGTACCCTTCACGTTCATATTTCACTGTTTGTTGCATTTTTGTTGGGTTTCACTTGTGTCATGACTTGGTCCTGGGGTTTAGTTTTTCTCGAAGGCAACGGAAAGTTGGCTCGGGCGAGACGGGAATGCAGGTACATTTTTATTTAAACACTATAAATACAAAACAAGGAAGTAAACAAAAGGCGCGCACAATGGCGGAGAACACACTATGAAACCAAACACTTGCACAAAGGCAAAAACTATGAACAACAAAAAAACACTAACTGTGGCAATAATAAACAAAACTTACTTGGCATGGACAAAAAGGAGCAGCGTGAACGATGGACATGAAAAAAAAGAGTCAGAAATGTGCAGAAGCATAAATGTGGAGATGTCACCAGAAAGACAAACTGAAAACACTAAACTTAAATACTACAGACATGATTAACGAAAACAGGTGCGTGACTCAAAACGTGAAACAGGTGCGTGACGTGACAGGTGAAAACTAATGGGTTGCTATGGTGATAAACAAGAGTGCACAATGAGTCCAAACTTGGAACAGGTGAAACTAATGGGTAATCATGGAAACAAGACAAGGGAGTGAAAAGCCAGAAACTAAAGAGTCCAATAACTAAACAAAACATGACCAAGACAAAACATGATTACACAGACATGACAACTTGATTGTAAAATATGTCGATCGAAAGGGGGTGTGACGTTCATATTTTGTCAATATTCCGTGTTTTATCCTTCATAGAAAAATGTAAAATTCCATTACATTTTTTTAAGGTGGTCTGTCATAACGTTTTTATCATTCAATCAGACATTATTGTGAGGTTTTGTATTAGTGTCCCTAATAATATATATACTGGCCCCCAGACACATTTTTTTCTCTAAATGTGGCCCCCCTAGTCATAATAATTGCCCAGGCCTGATCTATATGGATCAAGTTCAGACTCAACCTGCTGTACTTTGATAGCAGTGGATTCTTCTTCTACTATTTCTTTTTTTTTTTGGATTCTTCTTCTGAAAGTCACGTTGGGTCAGTTTGTATTATTGGTGAGCGTTGGATCAGTGCTGGTTGTTTTGGTATGGACCTCCTGTTGGGTGGCGTTCACCGGAATGCATATTGGTCCAGCATGCGGAGTGGCGGTAAGGTCGCCATCTCCACGATTACATTGCAGTCGGTCCTGGAGTGCCACAGGGAGGCCAGACTGCCTCTTTTCACTCGCCATGTGGCATTTGGGCTACTCCCTTCTTGAAAGGCTTTGTGTGTGTGTGTGTGTGTGTTTTTTCTCTTAGCACTTGAATGGCGTGGCATTCTCCTCGCCTGCTGCTCAGCGGTCAATAGCAATGTTAATGGGTTAGCTGGGAGCCCCCTTTTTTTTTTTAGGAGAGGGGAGGAAGGAATTTGAGGATTACGAGTGAGGAGAGGTAGGGTTATGAATGTGGGTTCCAGGCGGCAGCTGTTTACCCTTCTCAGTCTCGGGTCTTTTCTGTTCAGTCCTCTGTCGGATCGGGTCTCCTGAACTTTCTGCCCTTCGCCATGCCAGCCCTCTAGTTAATAAGTAGCGATGGCTCTTATGATGAAACAGCTGGCTGAGACAGAGAGAGGAGCTTCTGTCTTGATGGCAGGCTTGAGTGACGAGCGAGCTCCTGCACATTCTTTTTCATGCAAACGACTTCTCTTTCCGCCATTGTTGCGCTGCACTTAAGTTAATGTACACACCTCTTCACAGTGGGCCGCTCTGCTATCCGTCAAGTCAAAGAGCAGCTCACGGCCGGTGGAGTAAATCCCCTTGATAGGACTTAAATGGAGCAGAAGCAGAGGCAACGCTCATGTTGGCGCTTGTGTGGTCATTTGTGGCGACGCCGCTGACGGCAGCACACCACAGACACATTTTCAGTCTGTGTGCTATTTACGCCGTAATATTGCCTCCATTTTCATCCCACTTTTCTCATGTCTGGAGCTATTTAAACACTGCGGGAGAAAGTGTGTTAAATGCATGCATGTTTAAATGCAGCAGAATTGACTTCAACAGGTGTTAGGCAGCAGACATAATCCGCCCTCTGATGTTAGATTTAGCGCATGTGTCCATGGCTGGGCTTTGCATACATGTATGCACATGGACGTGGACATACACTATATTGCCAGAAGTATTTAGCCACCTGCTTTGACTCACATATGAACTTGAAGTGCCATCCCATTCCTAACCCATAGGGTTCAATATGATGTTGGTCCACCTTTTGCAGCTATTACAGCTTCAACTCTTCTGGAAAGGCTGTCCACAAGGTTGCGGAGTGTGTTTATTGGAATTTTCCACCATTCTTCCAAAAGCGCATTGGTGAGGTCACACACTGATGTTGGTCGAGAAGGCCTGGCTCTCAGTCTCCGTAGTAATTCATCCCAAAAGTGTTCTATCGGGTTCAGGTCAGGACTCTGTGCAGGCCAGTCAAGTTCATCCACACCAGACTCTGTCATCCATGTCTTTATGGACCTTGCTTTGTGCACTGGTGCACAGTCATGTTGGAAGAGGAAGGGGCCCGCTCCAAACTGTTCCCACAAGGTTGGGAGCATGGAATTGTCCAACATGTTTTGGTATCCTGGAGCATTCAAAGTTCCTTTCACTGGAACTAAGGGGCCAAGCCCAACTCCTGAAACACAACCCCACACCATAATTCCTCCTCCACCAAATTTCACACTCGGCACGATGCAGTCTGAAATGTAACTGTGGGTAGGCGGGGCCGGCAGCGAGGCATGTCCTGCCGGGGCCGACTCCGAGATGGCGGCAAGGAGGCGTGGCTGGCAGTCCCACAGCGAGGCAGGGCACACCGGAGCCCGCTCCAAGATGGCGGCGAGGAGGCGTGGACGGCGAGTGAGCAGCGAGGCGGGGCGCGCCAGGTTCGACGCTGCGAACCTCAGGTGCGGGAATTGCCCGGCTAGGCACAATTAAGTAATCCCCTCTCAGTGTGTAAAAGGACGACAGCCGAGAATGACAGGGCAGAAGGAGGTGGAGAGCCAGTGGTGCATGAGTATGGCGTCACATTAGTGCCAAAAATCCAAGCGCATAAAAACTGTTACCGCGCGCTGATTCTCCGCTTCGTGCGCGCGCGACACCCTTTTGCGCGCACGTAGTGCCTTTTTGCGCGCTCGCGCGGTGCCATCTCGGTCTATGCGCTCTCTGTGTACTCCTGGCATCTCTCCTCGCGATGTCATGTTTCTTTTTGGCACTTTGGGGGTGGGTATGCTTAGACGGCCCCTCCTTTCTGATTGGCTCTGAGCATTTTTCATATGACCAATCATTCTCCAGCGTAGTAACGTTGTAGCCATCTTACCTCGGACAGCTAGCCTCAATCATTACATTGATGTCAATGGTACATGTACTAATTAAATGACCATAACTTGCTCGATTTTCGACCAATTTACAAACGGTTTGCCTTGTTACAAATCTTATTACATGTAGATATGACATAGGATGCTGTACCTGTTGAAATTACTTCTTTCGCTTTAAAAAAAAATGACTTAATTGTGCAACATAGTTGTGTAGGATCAGTGTTAGTCAGTTCTCTGATTATTTTAAACTGTTTCAGAATACATTATTAAAAGGCTATTTTTAACATTTTAAAAACAAAATTCAAAGATTATTTCATTAATTTTATGGCTGAATCAAAAGAAATTCCATAAATTAGAAAACAAATGTTCAAGAAGAAGTGAAAATATAAAATAATGTTATGGTTGGATGTTATTGCTGGTGGACCAGTTCTGGCTGAAAGATGTGATTATGGTGTTTGTTGTCTTATTATTTATTTGGGTCACATTTTGTATTACCCTGTATTGTGTTTATGTGGTATGAAATAACCTTCATCAGCGCGCGACATTTTTTTTATCCACTTCTTCCTCCGTAAATCTTGATACATATTGACGATGACCCGCCCTGCTATACTTCTGATTGGCTCTGAGCATTTTTCGCCTAACCAATCAGAAAGAAGGGGCCGTCTAAGCATACCCGCCCCCAAAGTGCCAAAACGAAACATGACAGCGCACAGACCGAGACGGCACGTGCGCAGAAAGGCACCGCGCGCACGCAAAAAGGCACCACGCGCGCGCAAAAGGGTGTCGCGCGCGCGCGCGCACGAAGTGGAGAATCAGCGCGCGATAACAGTTTTTATGCGCTTGGATTTTTGACACTAATGTGACGCCATACATGAGGAGCCCGCGCGACAAAGAGCAAGAGGCAGACGACGCCGGGGACGGCTGAAAAGCGACCGGAAGAGCGAGCGGTTTGAGAGGCGAGAGCTGAAAAGCGACCCGACCTGAACTCAGCTTTATTGAAAAATAAAGAAGTCAAAACCTGCTCGCAGCGATGTCTGTCCTTGATGGTCCTTGGAACCCGCACAACTGCTTGAGTCTAAGGCTGCAGCTAACGATTATTTTTCTATCGATTAATCTATAGATTTTTTTTTTCCGATTAATCGGTTAATCTATAGATTTTTTTTTCGATTAATCTACAGATTTTTTTTCCTTTTACCGATTATTTTTTTTATTTAAAATGAAGATGAAAAAGTAAATGTAGGCCAGTTTTTTCAAAAGGCATGGCTTTTATTTACAAAAAAAAAAAAGTATGGCCACTCAGTCAACATTGACAACAATATGACAAAATATTCTGTAACAATGTAAACATTTAAAACTTTTAACATTTAACAAAATTAAAAGTAGCTTATTTGCTTTTTAATGTGCAAATATAAAATAAACCATACTTGCCAACCTTGAGACCTCCGATTTCGGGAGGTGGGGGGATGGGGGCGTGGTCGGGGGTGGGGCGGGGCGTGGTTGGGGGCGTGGTTAAGAGGGGAGGAGTATATTGACAGCTAGAATTCACCAAGTCAAGTATTTCATACATACTATATATATATATATATATATATACACATCCTGAAAATATGCAAACAAAACTGTGTTTAGATAATTGATACTTCAAACTTGCATAAATAAATATTAAGGAATATAACATAACTTGGCTTCTGAGAGTTTCAAAATGTAATGAATAAAATGCTAAAGTTGTTGATGAACAAGCAATTATTTTAATAATTAAATATGGTCATTTTAAATGAATTATTATCATAATTTAAAATCAATTATTTCAAATATGTTTATTTTAATGTATAATTCTATGGCTGGTTGTAATAAGGAGTCACGAAAAAATACAAATAAAAATACAATTAATTTTGATGTTTTTAGCAAAATATAGTAAAAATGTATTTAGTTTTTTTTTTTTTTTTAATTAATAAATATATTTATTTTTAGGTAAAATAAACATAATAATACAATTTATCTCTAGTCTAGATGATTTAGTTCTTGTCACCCTGTTGTCCTCCCGTCATGAAAAAAGGCTGTCCTCACTCAGGTCCGCATGGAGCTGGAGGGGGCGCAGGCCTAAATTTACCCCACGCCTTTTGGTAAGTGCAGGAGTGAGAAGAGGTTTTAAATTAATTAGCGCCCCGGAGGCTATTCAAGGAAATACGGTATGCGACGGTATTTATGTAATCGATTACGTCGACGCGTCGTTTCAGCCTTACTTGAGTCTGTCACAGTAACGTTCTCCTAGCAACCTCCAAACCCAGACTCGTCCATCAGAAATTTCACTACTGGATTTGTTGCACAGGTGGCATCCTATGACTGTTGCACGCTGGAAATCACTGAGCTCCTGAGAGCGGCCCATTCTTTCACAAATGTTTATAGAAACAGAGTCCATGCCTAAGTGCTTGAATGTATACACCTATGGCCGGGCCAAGTGATTTATTGATTTATTTACATTTATTGATTAGGACACCTGATTCTGATCATTTGGATGAGTGGCCAAATACTTTTGGCAATATAGTGTATTTAAACACTGCGAGCATACTTGCCAACCCTCCCGGATTTTCCGGGAGACTCCCGAAATTCAGCGCCTCTCCCGAAAACCACCCGGGACAAATTTTCTCCCGAAAATCTCCCGAAATTCAGGCGAAGCTGGAGGCCACGCCCCCCTCCAGCTCCATGCGGACCTGAGTGACATGTTGACAGCCTGTTCACACGTCTGCTTTCCCACAATATAAACAGCTAATGATGTAGGGCGAGTTCTTGGTTTCTTATGTAGGTTTATTGTTAGGCAGTTTCATTAACGTCCTCCCAGCGCGGTAACAACACACAACAACAGCAGTCAAGTCTTCGTCTACCGTAAAGCAGTTCGTCTGCCGTAAACAGCAATGTTGTGACACTTTTAAACCGGACAATACTGCCATCTACTGTACATGCATATGTGACCCACCCATAATGTGTCACATTTTTGTGTTGATTTATTTATTTTATTTTGTGGTTTGAATTCGTTTTTGGAGCTGTCATTACACATTTATCAGTATTCACATTGGTCAGTAGGGGGCAGTAGGGCGTTTCTTCCCAATTGAATGCTATCACCTGCAGACCGGAAGTGTCTTGTCATTCTGATGAGCGCGACCAGTCTGTGAACAATTGAAACGTCCTGTGTGCTTTTTCCTCCTGTATAACAGGTTAGTTTTGGTGAATCAACTCACTGAATAATATCCATGTGATCTTTATAAGTTTAAGTACACATTCTGATGGTGGAGCCTAACTCTAAAGTGTTTGTGAGTTGTAGTTTGTATTTGTGAATGAATCCAGTGCACAGCTGCAGTAATCAATACAAAAAGGCGATGTGAGTGCGCAATGTTTGTATAGGAACTTCTGATCCTAATTCAGACTCCCAAATTAGAGCTCCCGTTTTCTTATTGATTTTATAATGTATATTTGTATAATGTGTGTGTTCTGAAATAGTGACAGAGAATAGAACAAGGATGGACAATTCTGCCCTTAACTCAACAATGAGTAGATGAGTGTTATGTGTGTGTGTATATGTGTAAATAAATGAACACTGAAATTCAAGTATTTATTTTATTTATTTATATATGTATATATATATATATATATATATATATATATATATATATATATATATATATATATATATATATATATAATGTAATTTAAAAAAAAAATATATATATATATATATAGCTAGAATTCACTGAAAGTCAAGTATTTCTTATATATATATATATATATCTTAACCACACCCCAACCACGCCCCCCGACCCACCCCCGACCACGCCCCCCCACCCCCCACCTCCCGAAATCGGAGGTCTCAAGGTTGGCAAGTATGACTGCGAGAGAAAGTGTGTTAAATGCAGCAGAATGGACTTCAGCAGGTGTTAGGCAGCAGACATAATCCACCCTCTGATGTTAGATTTAGCACGTGTGTCCATGGCTGGGCTTTGCATACATGTATGCACATGTACGTGGACATATGTGTTTGTGTCAATGTGCCATGGTGTGAGGCCACGAGCAGCAGACGCCGCCGCCGCCGGCGGAATGCTCCCCGCCGCAGCGCCGAAGGAGAGCCCTCTCGTTTTCGGCCTTTTTTATGGCGTGCTCTCTGGGAAATTTCACAGCGTATTAAGTTCATATTTCAGCATGGTGACGCACAGCGTGGCGGCGCTACCTGCATGTCTGTCCACCCAGCTGGACGTGTGAAATCAAGTGTCACCTTATCTCGGCGATACGGTTTCAAAAGCGTGCATGTGGTGCGAGAGGAGGGAAAAATGTGCTAGAATGTTGAGTGGCCTTCATTCGCTGCTCTTTTACTTGTAAGTTCTATTAGTTGTTTTTTTTCAGACTTCCTTATCTTATTTATTTATTTGTATACATTTTGCGACTTGTCCAGGGTGTACACTGCCTTCCACCCAGATGCAGCTGGGATAGGCTCCAGTACCCCCGCGACCTCTAGAGCAGACCTGGGCAAATTAAGGCCCGGGTGCCACATGCGGCACGTTAAGTTTTTCAATCTGGCCCGCCGGACATTTACCAAATAATTTTTTTAGATCTTTAAAGGGGAACATTATCACCAGACCTATGTAAGCGTCAATATCAGTGACGTGCAGTCACTAGAGGCAGGTGAGGCGGGGCCTCACCTGCCATCATGGAAAGAAAAAAAATGTAAACATTTTTTTTTTAAATTAAATTGTTATATGTATCCAGTGATTATACTATAAAGTTATTTTCCATTTAACTTCACCCGTTTTAGATTATTTTTTTATTTAAAATCGCTGAATTTTCACATTTGCCGTTCAAATACTGAGAAGAGACTGTGCGGTGAACAGCAGCCAGTTGAGGCACGTCACTGCGTTGTGCCTCACCATGGATTGCGGACTCGGCTAACTGCTGGTCTGCTGTGCAGTGAGACCGTATTGCTATATGAATTATATTATTCATTTCCATAGTTTAGTTAGCTGAGGTATATAATGTACAGTGTATTTTGTCAACAACTATATGTGTGTAAAGTATTTCTTGTGCTGAGCGATCATAAAACGGCTGCAAAAGACACACTGGCTGAGGCTCGCCTCCTGCACCCCCGCCGTAGAATGCACGGCAACCCCTGACGGGAGTGTTATATCAACTAAAGCCCACACTTAAACTTTCCACGTGCAAGATTGAATCTATTTAAAAAAGTTATTTCATAAGAAGCCAAAAAGTGCAAAAACAATAATGTTCGTGTAGGAGGAGTTGTGAGTGACTGCAGGGCCACAACATTAGGTACATCTGCAGACTGCAGGTGTACCTAATTCACAACTCCTCCAACACGAACATTATTGTTTTTGTACTTTTTGGCTTCTTATTAAATAACTTTTGTAACCTATTTTTATGGGCTTTCCTCTTTGTGATGTTAAGTTCCTGTTATGCGCTGTTATACAGTATATGCCTTGAGCTCTTATTTTGAAGGCACTAAGAGCAGAAGTGATGACACGTTGGAGGGGAGCGGAAGTTTTGAAAGAAGGTAAATAAAGTGGTCCTCGTGTAAACTGGAGCCTCCGTGTTTGTTATTTTGTAGTTTCATACAGTATAGGCGACATTTATAAACCCTCGGTTACATTTTTTAAAATAGATTCAATCTTGCACGTGGAAAGTTTAAGTGAGGGCTTTAGTTGATATAACACTCTCGTCAAGGGGTGCATTAATCCAGCACAACAGCGGCTCATGGACTTATTTTATAAGTAAAGGTAAGACCATAATAACGTTTTTTTTAATTAAATGTGCTTTTTTGTGTGCTACAGTTTGTATGTGTAAAGTTAAAGTTAAGTTAAAGTACCAATGATTGTCACACACACACTAGGTGTAATGAAATTTGTCCTCTGCATTTGACCCATCCCCTTGATCACCCCCTGGGAGGTGAGGGGAGCAGTGGGCAGCAGCAGCGCCGCGCCCGGGAATAATTTTTGGTGATTTAATAACCCCCAATTCCAACCCTTGATGCTGAGTGCCAAGCAGGGAAGAATGCTGGTATGAGCTTTTAAACATAACCCGTTAACTGCTGCCAATCAAATGGTGAATAAGATACTCTTTAGGGTTCATATGTTTGTAAATCTGACTGTGATGAAGTCAGTGCCTCACCAGCCATCAACCTCACCGCATGTCACTGATGTACTGTCACCACCTGTCACACCACGCCGTGACTTATTTGAATTTTTTTTTGCTGTTTTCCTGTGTGTAGTGTTTTAGTTCTTGTCTTGCGCTCCTATTTTGGTGGCTTTTTCTCTAGCAGTTTCATGTCTTCCTTTGAGCAATATTTCCCCCATCTACTTTGTTTTAGCAATCAAGAATATTTCAGTTGTTTTTATCCTCCTTTGTGGGGACATTGTTGATCGTCATGTCATGTTCGGATGTACATTGTGGACGCCGTCTTTGCTCCACAGTAAGTCTTTGCTGTCGTCCAGCATTCTGTTTTTGTTTACTTTGTAGCCAATTCAGTTTTAGTTATATTCTGCATAGCCATCCATTTTCTTAGGGGCACTCACCTTTTGTTAATTTTTGGTTTAAGCATTAGACACCTTTTTACCTGCACGCTGCCTCCCGCTGTTTCCGACATCTACAAAGCAATTAGCTACCGGCTGCCACCTACTGATATGGAAGAGTATTACACGGTTACTCTGCCGAGCTCTAGACAGCACCGACACTCAACAACAACACATCATTTGCAGACTATAATTACTTGTTTGCAAAAAATATTTTTAACCCAAATAGGTGAAATTAGATAATCTCCCACGGCACACCAGACTGTATCTCAGTGGCACAGTGGTTGAAAAACACTGATCTAATCTATAGATTACTAATGGATAGCTGCAGCCTTAAAGGGGAACATTATCACCAGACCTATGTAAACAATATATACCTTGATGTTGCAGAAAAAAGACCATATATTTTTTTAACCGATTTCCGAACTCTAAATGGTTGAATTTTGGCGAATTAAACGCCTTTCTAATATTCGCTCTCGGAGCGATGACGTCACTACGTGGCGTCACATCGGGAAGCAATCCGCCATTTTCTCAAACACCGAGTCAAATCAGCTCTGTTATTTTCCGTTTTTTCGACTGTTTTCCGTACCTTGGAGACATCATGCCTCGTCGGTGTGTTGTCGGAGGGTGTAACAACACGAACAGGGACGGATTCAAGTTGCACCAGTGGCCCAAAGATGCGAAAGTGGCAAGAAATTGGACGTTTGTTCCGCACACTTTACCGACGGAAGCTATGCTACGACAGAGATGGCAAGAATGTGTGGATATCCTGCGACACTCAAAGCAGATGCATTTCCAACGATAAAGTCAAAGAAATCTGCCGCCAGACCCCCATTGAATATGCCGGAGTGTGTGAACAATTCAGGAACAAAGGCCCTCGGTAGCACGGCAAGCAATGGCGGCAGTTTGTTCCCGCAGACGAGCGACCTAAACCCCCTATCGACCCTAGCTTCCCTGGCCTGCTGACATCAACTCCAAAACTGGACAGATCAGCCTTCAGGAAAAGAGCGCGGATGAGGGTATGTCTACAGAATATATTAATTGATGAAAATTGGGCTGTCTGCACTCTCAAAGTGCATGTTGTTGCCAAATGTATTTCATATGCTGTAAACCTAGTTCATAGTTGTTAGTTTCCTTTAATGCCAAACAAACACATACCAATCGTTGGTTAGAAGGCGATCGCCAAATTCGTCCTCGCTTTCTCCCGTGTCGCTGGCTGTCGTGTCGTTTTCGTCGGTTTCGCTTGCATACGGTTCAAACCGATATGGCTCAATAGCTTCAGTTTCTTCTTCAATTTCGTTTTCGCTACCTGCCTCCACACTACAACCATCCGTTTCAATACATTCGTAATCTGTTGAATCGCTTAAGCCGCTGAAATCCGAGTCTGAATCCGAGCTAATGTCGCTATTGCTTGCTGTTCTTTCCGCCATGTTTGTTTGTGTTGGCTTCACTATGTGACGTCACAGGAAAATGGACGGGTGTATATAACGATGGTTAAAATCAGGCACTTTGAAGCTTTTTTTAAGGATAAAACTTCGAAAAATATAATAAGCCACTGGGAACTGATTTTTAATGGTTTTAACCATTCTGAAATTGTGATAATGTTCCCCTTTAATCTGATCCCGATTCTACATTTATTATGGACACATTTGATTATTATTATTTTATCTTTGCAAATCTCAGATTTTTATCATTTTAGTGTATATGCAGAGCCAGAAAATGTAAAAGCTGATCAAGTTGCACGAGGCTCTCATTCATACTGCTGAGTTTTTATTTTGTTTAAGCATGAATGACTCTTCCTTTTAGTGCTTCGGATCCCTAGACTGTAGCTACGTTGTCTGTCTTTAATTCTCCCTTAAAGCACTGAAGGTTGTCTTAGAGCGATGGAATGTGGGATGACTGGTTGTGTTTGTTATGAGAGAGACAGCAGCAGCAGCAGGAGCGTTTTGGTGTGTGTGAAAAAAGCCCAGAGACAGAGCGTCGGCTCGTCGGGGAGTCTGCAGTTTTTTTTTCCTTTTCCCCTCTCGGCTTCATGTGAGCAGTGTTGCAGCGATGGATAGGAGTTTTAATGACTTGTGTCAACACTGTGCAGAGCCTCTGTTTTCCCTCTCATATCTCTGTCACTTGTCTAAATGTGACCTTTCGGCCTTTGCTTAATAACATCTCCACTCAACCTTGCCGGCTCGCACACACGAGGTAAAAAGTTCAAAGCACGATGCGATACCTGCAAGGAGGACTCAGTGATGTGGAGGAACTGGCTGGCTTTGGTGTCATATGTGACGTTCACTTCAAGTCACACACAAGTCATGTAAATGTCTTCTTTTATTCTTCCACAGAATGTCAGCCAGGCTTCTTCAAAGCGGAAGCTTCCGGTGATAAGTGTCAACCGTGTCCTGCCAACACCCAGAGGCTGGGCTCAGGGGCTTTGTTCTGTCCGTGTATGGATGGCTTCTACCGGGCCCCCAGTGACCCCTCCACCGGACCCTGCTCAGGTGATGACAAGCCTTCATCTACAAAACTGAGGGGCCATGTACATTAAAATTGAAGGATGTGGGGGGGAACACTTTGATACATTTTGTGCATTAAGGAAGCTAAAACCCATCCAGTGTTGGTCAATATATGCTATGCCAGGGGTAGGGAACCTATGGCTCTAGAGCCAGATGTGGCTCTTTTGATGACTGCATCTGGCTCTCAGATAAATCTTAGCTGACACTGCTTAACACGATAAGTAATAAATAATTCCGCTGGTAATCACAGTGTTAAAAATAACGTTCAAAATATCCATCAATCCATCCATCTTCTTCCGCTTATCCGAGGTCGGGTCGCGGGGGCAGCAGCCTAAGCAGGGAAGCCCAGACTTCCCTCTCCCCAGCCACTTCGTCCAGCTCTTCCTGTGGGACCCCGAGCGTTCCCAGGCCAGCCGGGAGACATAGTCTTCCCAACGTGTCCTGGGTCTTCCCCGTGGCCTCCTACCGGTCGGACGTGCCCTAAACACCTCCCTAGGGAGGCGTTCGGGTGGCATCCTGACCAGATGCCCGAACCACCTCATCTGGCTCCTCTCGATGTGGAGGAGCAGCGGCTTTACTTTGAGCTCCTCCCGGATGGCAGAGATTCTCACCCTATCTCTAAGGGAGAACCCCGCCACCCGGCGTTGGAAACTCATTTCGGCCGCTTGTACCCGTGATCTTGTCCTTTTGGTCATAACCCAAAGCTCATGACCATAGGTGAGGATGGGAACGTAGATCGACCGGTAAATTGAGAGCTTTGCCTTCCGGCTCAGCTCCTTCTTCACCACAACGGATCGATACAGCGTCCGCATTACTGAAGACGCCGCACCGATCCGCCTGTCGATCTCACGATCCACTCTTCCCTCACTCGTGAACAAGACTCCGAGGTACTTGAACTCCTCCACTTGGAAAATATATATATATATATAAAACATTCTAATTCATTTTAATCCATCCATCCGTTTTCTATACCGCACCTTTTCAAGAAGTCGCATTATTGGTAAGAAGTATTTTATTTATTATTGATTAGCTTCAGAATAACAATGTTATTAAAAAGAATAAGAGACTTATTACACTCTAAAAATGTTGGTCTTACTTAAAAATACACGCATTTAGTTGTATTCAGTGTTAAAGAATATTATATGGCTCTCACGGAAATACATTTTAAAATCTTTGGCTTTCATGGCTCTCTCAGCCAAAAAGGTTCCCGACCCCTGTGCTATGCTATCTAAACAAAACAGCTGGTAGGTGACAATTAGTGTCATATCTCACAATTTAATAATAATAACTGGGATTTATATAGCACTTTTCTAAGTACCCAAAGTCGCTTTACATGTAGAACCCGTCATTCATTCACACCTGGTGGTGGTAAGCTACTTTCATAGCCACAGATGCCCTGGGGTAGACTGACGGAAGCGTGGCTGCAATTTGCGCCAACGGCCCCTCCGACCACCACCAATCATTCATCATTCAATTCACCGGTGTGAGTGGCACCGGGGGCAAAGGGTGAAGTGTCCCGCCCAAGGACACAACGGCAGCGATTTTTGGATGGTAAGAGGCAGGGAGCGAACCTGCAACCCTCAGGTTTCTGGCACGGTTGCTCTACCCACTACGCCATGCCGCCCAAAAATTAATTAAATTAAATTAAATTAATTGAGCTCAAAAGTAAAAAACTAATTACATATGGGTGCCCATTACGTAGATCGTGGAGGGTGTGTCAGTCGATCGCCAGCCAGGCATTAAAAAAATATACCAAAAAATTATCGATTATCAATCTTCACCAAGATGTCACTTTCGTCACTTGATTGACATTCACGGCACCCGAGGGTCTTGTGAGATGACGCTGGCTGCTGCGAGCTAAGTATTAAGAAAAAATGACCGACATGGCGAGAAACACTTTTTATTTCAACAGACTCTCGCGTCGTACCTGCCGTCAAAACTCTAAAGACCGACTGCGCGGTTCCTGTCTTCACAATAAAAGCCCTGCTTCTTCCTACCTGCGCTAACAAAAAAAGAGTCTCTTGATTGATTGAAACTTTTATTAGTAGATTGCACAGTACAGTACCGTATTTTTCGGGGTATAAGTCGCACCAGCCGAAAATGCATAATAAAGAAGGAAAAAAACTTATCGCACTGGAGTATAAGTCACATTTTTGGGGGGAATGTATTTGATAAAAGCCAACACCAAGAATAGACATTTGAAAGGCAATTTAAAATAAATAAAGAATAGTGAACAACAGGCTGAATAAGAAGTGTACGTTATATGACTCATAAATAACCAACTGAGAACGTGCCTGGTAAGTTAACGTAACATATTATGGTAAGAGTCATTCAAATAACTATAACATATAGAACATGCTATACGTTTACCAAACAATCTGTCACTCCTAATGGCTAAATCCCATGAAATCGTATACGTCTAATCTCTTACGTGAATGAGCTAAATAATATTATTTGATATTTTACGCTAATGTGTTAATAACTTCACACATCATTCGCTCCTGAGTATAAGTCGCACCCCCGGCCAAACTATGAAAAAAACTGCGACTTCTAGTCCGAAAAATACAGTACATATTCCGTACAATTGACCACTAAATGGTAACACCCGAATACGTTTTTCAACTTGTTTAAGTCGGGGTCCACGTTAATCAATTCATGGTCTCAGAAAGCTGGCGTGCACAAGCTAGCAAGCTACGGAGTTTGCCGCCAATGTATTTCTTGTAAAGTGTATAAAAACAAGTATGTAAGCTGGACAAATAAGATACCAAAAACCAACCACTTTCATGTGGTATTTGGACAGAAAGGAGGACTTTTTTTCTCCTCCATTCAAAAATGTGGTAGTTGTCAGCACTACTGTCTGATTCCAATTAATGCAAGTCATCAGAATCAGGTATAACACCAACCTATATTCTTGTCTTCATGAAAGAAAGGAATCTATATGTGTTAAAGGTGCTTGTATTATCATTAAACACATTTAACTTGTTAACAAAAACGTCTCTTTCATAAATAGATAAATATAAATTATATATATGAATGAGGTAGATCCCCTGGACTTACGACTTACGGTAGCGTGGCCGAGTGGTCTAAGGCGCTGGATTTAGGCTCCAGTCATTTCGGTGGTGTGGGTTCGAATCCCATCCACAAGTTTTATACCTACTCAGTGGCCTAGTGGTTAGAGTGTCCGCCCTGAGATTGGTAGTTCAAACCCCGGCCGAGTCATACCAAAGACTATAAAAATGGGACCCATTACCTCCCTGCTTGGCACTCAGCATCAAGGGTTGGAATTGGGGGTTAAATCACCAAAAATTACGGCGGCCACCGCTGCTGCCCACTGCTCCCCTCACCTCCCAGGGGGTGAACAAGGGGATGGGTCAAATGCAGAGGACAAATTTCACCACACCTAGTGTGTGTGTGACACTCATTGGTACTTTAACTTTAACTCGCCTGCAGAAAAAGTGTCGTAGACCATTAAAAAAAAAAATGCGGGTAGAAAATCGCCATCGGGCCGCACTTTTGGGCACTTCTGGTGTATCATGTAGTCATTTCAACAGTCATTTCTAGTGTGAGTTCTGTGTTGTGGTAATAAAAATGAGGGTTGTCCTGATACAACTTCTCTGATAAGATACCGACATTGATCTGGTACGATATCAGTAGGAATCATACATGCTTTTATTATTTTGTTGCGTGGAATGTTAATAAAGGCTTGATGAAGTAAAATGAGTAAACAGAGAACACTGGAAAACACTAACCCAGTGGTTCTCAAATGGGGGTACGCGTACCCCTAGGGGTACTTGAAGGTATGCCAAGGGGTACGTGAGATTTTTTTTAAATATTCTAAAAATAGCAACAATTCAAAAATCCTTTATAAATATAAATAAAAACCTATCTTTTTTCCAAATAGTTCAAGAAAGACCACTACAAATGAGCAATATTTTGCAGTGTTATACAATTTAATAAATCAGAAACTGATGACATAATGCTGTATTTGACTTCTTTATCTCTTTTTTTCAACCAAAAATGCTTTGCTCTGATTAGGGGGTACTTGAATTAAAAACATTTTCACAGGGGGTACATCACTGAAAAAAGGTTGAGAACAACTGCACTAACCTATGTATTACTAACTGTCTGGAATGGACATATGCTGTCTATAGGTTGAAGTGGAGTGGCAATTGTTTTTTTGGCGGTACATATTGGCCACAATAATTCATTAAGTTAAGCTCTTGATACTGTAAATTGACTGATTCGGATACGTTTGTTACTAGATACTTTCCAATTTGCTGATGCCTTTGAGTTCCTGCATGTGTACAGTAAATAATGTACAACTATAATTATTTGATACTTGTTTATATTGGCAAATGTGGTGTTTTACACTGCAATAATGTTCAATTAAGGAGAGTTATTACGTATGTCTAGCTTGTGTTTTATTGTGTGCCTAGCTTTTGCATAGCTGCTTGCTCTTTGCCGTCTATAGCCTACCATGTTTACCTTTTGTCAATGACTTCACTAAAATACAAGAAAAGGCCAAACTTGTGTGCCGTTTGGAGTACACTTAGACGTTAACTGGCTGTCCACCTTTGTAAAAGTAAACGCGCTGCAGGACTGCTTGCATCGTAGCCTAAAATCGGCAAATTTAGATGCAAGCCAATATAATCCAATATTTTATTTCTTTGACGATATCAGACCTGTGTCCGCTATCAATATTAGATCGGGACACCCAACATGTTAGAAAAGGAGTAGGAAGAAGCAGAGCTTATATAATCATTCACCTTCTCTGTGTCTCAGTAAATACTGTGTTCACTTCCTGTGTTACACTACATATTCCCATTTTTTTAATATTCAAAGGCAGAATAAAGAATATACATAGGGTTCTTATTCAGTTATGAAATAAATACTGGCGTAAAAACCTGACAAACGTACACTGTGTAAACAAATGCACAATATACACAAATACCCTACTAAATAACAATAAATATGTGTTATATGGATGATTATATGGACATTGGCCAATAAAGTAAACACTAATAATACAAAATAATAGAATATGACATAAATAATAACATTTTAGAAAAAAAAGGAGTTGGGTCCATTTTTTTGCAGCTTTGCAAAGTCTACAAGATGTTGAAGTGTGTCTGTGGGAATTAGAGAGGTCAGGAGTCACTGATTTGAACCTGAGACCACCTCTGTTTTAGCTGATCCTAAAGGTGTGGGGGTTAAAGGTCAGCACTTTCAGGTTCCCCCCCCCCCCCCCCCCACCAAACTCATCCAAGCATGCTTTTTGGACTTCGCTTTGCACTTAAACAGAAAAAGGCCTTTCACAAACTGTTCCCAGAAAGCTGTAAGCATTCAGTTGTCCAAAATGTCTTGCGAAGATGAAAAAGACTTTGGACTGCAAGTCCAACATCTGATTGACATTGATGAAGAGGTGTGTCCAAATGCTTTTGTCAATAAGTTTGTCATGTAGTACCGTATTTTCCGCACCATAAGCCGCCCTGGGTTATAAGCCGCGCCTTCAATGAACGGCATATTTCAAAACTTTGTCCACCTATAAGCCGCCCCGTGTTATAAGCCGCATCTAACTGCGCTAAAGGAATGTCAAAAAAACAGTCAGATAGGTCAGTCAAACTTTAATAATATATTAAAAACCAGCGTGATGTGGGCGCGCATGGAGTCGTATATCAACATGGACGGAGCTGCGTGAAAAAAGCCACCCGGCCTCTTCGCGTAAACTTACCTTAACCACTCGCTCATCTTTTCTTCATCCATCCATCCCTTCGAGTTAGCTTTTATGATGACGCCGGCTGGAAAGGTCTCTTTTGGCAAGGTCTTCCTTTTGAATATCACCATGGGTGGAAGTTTCTGGTCATTAGCATGGCAAGCTAGAACCACAGTGAAGGATGACTTCTCATTCCCTGTGGTGCGAATATTCACCGTACGTGCTCCCGTTGTATCCACAGTGCGGTTCACAGAAATATCAAAAGTCAGTGGAACCTCGTCCATGTTGATAATGTTCTCTGGCCGGATCTTTTTTTCAGCTATCTTGTTTTTACAATATGCACGGAAAGTAGCCAGCTTTTCTTGAAAGTCTTTAGGCAGTTGCTGTGAAATAGTAGTCCGTGTGCGGATGGAGAGATTGCGTCTTTTCATGAACCGGAAACCTGTCGCTTAGTAGGAGCCATTTTGTGGTCTTTACAGATGTAAACACACAAAGGAAATGAAACGTAATATCCGCGCGCTTCTTCTTCTTCTACGGGGGCGGGTGGTTGCTTACAGTAGAAGAAGAAGCGCTTCCTGTTCTATGGGGGCGGGTGCTTACCTTGGCGGTTGCTTGCGTAGAAGAAGAAGCACTTCCTCTTCTACGGGGAAAAAAGATGGCGGCTGTTTACCGTAGTTGCGAGACCGAAACTTTATGAAAATGAATCTTAATATTAATCCATATATAAAGCGCACCGGGTTATAAGCCGCACTGTCAGCTTTTGAGTAAATTTGTGGTTTTTAGGTGCGGCTAATAGTGCGGAAAATACGGTACTTCTATTAGCTGTTAGCTCCGGCACTAGTTCCCCACATCTTCCATACCTTAGATTAGGGGTTTTCAAAATATAAGGTGCCATAAGACTTCAGGGCAGTCACAGCAGCTTCAGAAAAAAAAAAGAAAAAACATATTTTTCTTTATTTTATTTTATTTATTTATTTTTTTGTCCTGTCCAGCTTCTCAGGCAAATCATATAGTTGATGTAGATGCCCATATCGCCTGTTCAGATTTACTTTACAAACGAGAAGTGTGTGTGGGATACTTCTCTTGTTGCCTTATTTGTATTTGACTTTATTAAATATATTTATATTATCATTCGGTGCAGCCGGGCCGGAGCAGGAGGGGATAGAAAGAGAAAAAAGGGAAGACAGAGGGGGAAATTGTGGGGACAAGAGGGGGATAAGACAGAGAGGCAAAAACAACAACAGCAAACACAACAACAACAATTAGGGATTATGTTTGATAAGAAATTATCGAGTTCGAGCCTATTATCGAATCCTCTTATCGAACCGATTCCTTATCGATTCTCTTATCGCGTCCAGATAGGTTGTTGTATATGGAAAAAAACACACAATATTTGGTTTAACAAAAGCTCACTTTTATTATATAAGAAAAAAATTTAATCTAATAAATAAATAAATATTGACTGTTACCCCCCTAAAAAATGAAATAAAATAAATAAATATTGACTGTTGTTACCCAAAGTATATTAAGTGGGATTTTTCAGAAAAACAAATATATACAGTAACACAAAAACAACCTGTCTCTGTGATCACTATAGGTGTATAAATAATAATATAGTGTTGAATAAAATCAGTCCCTTGGGCACAAAACTGAAAATAATACAGCTCTCCAAAAAGTGCAATTCTGCTGCTATTTGACATAAGTGTTTGTTATGATGCTTTGACATTTTGCACTTTATTTCTTTATTGAAAGAAAATTCTATGAAGAGTAAAGTTGTTTGCAAATGTGGTTACAATGCTATAAAATGAAAAGTTAAAGCTAAAAAAAGAAATACACTTTATTGAGTTAACATTATTTCTTTATAGGGGGAAATATGTTATGAGCTCGGGAATATAACAACTACACTACCCAGAATGCAACGGGAGTGACGAGCATGCGCGGTAGCCCGAAAAGTGTTGCATGTTGCCACCCGGCAGCTAAGAATGAGGTTATGAGCACGTTGTGAAAGTAAACGTCAAGAACTCAACCAACACGTCTCGTCTGCATTATTTATAATTAGACAGACAACACATATACAGTGTGATTTTGTTTTGTTTACAAGGAAAGAATAACAAAAGTTAAAAAAGGGAGATATATGTTGTATATATATGTATGTGCTACGGTTGCTTTAAGAACGTTGCGACAGCTGCCGTAAAGAAGGTGCGTTGCTAGCCTGGTTGCTATGTTTCCGGTTGGTCGTAAAAGTGTTCGTCATGTGTTTGTACCCTGCTCAAATCTCTCAGTAAAGTTATTCATTGGATTATACCTTTTGTTTTGAACTTTATTACACCTTGGAGCGCCTTTTCCGTTTCATTGTTTTCCCGCTTTCGCTATCTGCGCCTAATGACTGAGCTACGTGACGTCATTTCTTGTGATGTCACACGGAGCATTTCTGGTCGGGACGGGATTCGTTCCCAGGGATTCGAATAAAGAACCAACTCTTTTTCTTTACTATAGTGGTCTCGATAACGGGTACCGGTTCTCAAAAAGGGATTCGAGTCCGAGGATAGAGTAACATCAGCAAATAGGATATGTTTAGTTTATTATTTCTTCGGGTCAATGGTCAACAAAATAAACAAACAGTTTTACATAAACAAAAAGATGTACATTCATAAAGAAACAGTTCATAAATAAAAAAATAAAAAAAATGTTGCAGACCGAAAGGGTTTAGGCTGAAGTTGAACACTTATTGCGCCTAACCCTATAAACAAAGTCAAGTACGAGATGAGCTTCCAAAGAAAATATGACATTTCCTTTTCACAACATATTATGAATACACATTGTACACAACATAAATACTGTTCAATTATATACACAGTAAAGGCATGTGAAATATCCTTGTACACGTGTTAAACCTTTGCACCAATTATATACTATATACAAACAGTTATACTTCCATTATATTTATATCCCACATTTACCGTATTTTTCGGAGTATAAGTCGCACCGGAGTATAAGTCGCACCTGCCCAAAAGGCATAATAAAAAAGGAAAAAAACATATATAAGTTGCACTGGAGCCTGGCCAAACTATGAAAAAAACTGCGACTTATAGTCCGAAAAATACGGTAGTTTTTAATTAACGTTGATCATAGTATTAACTACTGTGTTGATTCAAGTGATATATTTTTCCAAAACATTGGTCTTAAAGTTTTTTTTAAATGTGTGAATGGAACTGGAACATTTTAAGGAATCATTTTAAGTATGTACAAATATGATGGTAAAAGTGATAGCAAAGAAGCAGTTAGCGAAAAACATATTTTTCAAACATGCTAAGTAAAGTGCAAGGCAAAATAAATTGATTTTTCTTACCTAATCTGCACTGTGGTATTGCTCATTTCATGGAGAAGCAGCTAATTAGATAGATAGATAAATAGATAGATAGACAGATAGATAGATAGATAGATAGATAGATAGTACTTTATTGATTCCTTCAGGAGAGTTCCCTCAGGAAAATTTAAATTCCAGCAGCAGTGTACAAAATTGTAAAAAGTCAAAAGTAAATAATGGGGGTATAAATGAAAACAAAATAGAAAGATATTACAATAGAATAAAAAATAAAAAGCAACAATGAGAATACAAATATAACAGTAAAATAAGAATATTACAAGAGAAACTAGGCAGTAGTGACCATGTTATGAAAAAGTATTGCTACCTTAATTGGTATTGTATTTCCCCACTATAAACATCATACTCCAATCTAAAAGTATACAAACACATTTCTGTATGAGAAACTAAGCTGTTTAATTGCACACATTATTGAACCTGTAGATGTGAAGATCCCCCTCTCCCAAGTTTGAATCTAATATTACCCACATTTTCCCACAGGCCTCCCCACTGCTCCCAGAGACCTAGCAGCGACCATCACTCAACTATCTGCCGGTAGAATCCTCCTCTCCTGGAGCCCCCCAGAGGACACCGGGGGTCGCACGGACATCACCTACAGCGTAGATTGCCAGCGCTGCGAAGGCTCGGCGTGTCAACACTGCGGCGACAAGATCCATTACGAGCCATCCAGCGTGGGTCTGACGGACACTAAGGTGTCGGTGAGCGAGCTGGACGCTCACCTCAACTACACTTTTACTGTGGAGGCTCACAGCGGCGTGTCCGTGCTGGTCGCTCAGGCATCGCCACGGGCGAACAGGCCGCCGTCCACCAGCGCTCTGACGACATCTCTGCACTACACAGGTGACTCATCTGTGGGGCGGCTCTCATCAAAGTGTGCCACGTATTTAATTTCTCTAAATATGGACTCTGCCTCCTTAGATCCTCCAAAGATTACCGCCGTACGACTTGTCGAGAAAACCGCCTCCAGACTGTCCATCTCCTGGGACGTGTCACGCCGACCACGCTTTCAACCTCGGCCAGTCCGCTATGAACTTACCTATCGCAAAAAGGTTATATTCTCACACTTTGAATATCAGGGCTGAAATGCATTTGGTTATAATTGACCTAAAAGACGCACATTTCTATGGCAATCTGCATTACATAGCACTATATTAATACAATAGATCAAACAAATCCAAATGCTGAGTACAAAAAATATAGTTTCCCTAAGTAAACCTGCACATTTTTTGAGTGAACTTTCACTGTGACTAAAATTTCATAGCGATGCAAAAAGTCTGGTAAATTTCCAGTACCGTATTTTTCGGACTATAAGTCGCAGTTTTTTTCATAGTTTGGGGGTGCGACTTATACTCAGGAGCGACTTATGTGTGAAATTATTAACACATTACCGTAAAATATCAAATAATATTATTTAGCTCATTCACGTAAGAGACTAGATGTATAACATTTCATGGGATTTAGCGATTAGGAGTGACAGATTGTTTGGTAAACGTATAGCATGTTCTATATGTTATAGTTATTTGAATGACTCTTACCATAATATGTTATGTTAACATACCAGGCATGTTCTCAGTTGGTTATTTATGCCTCATATAAAGTACACTTATTCCGCCTGTTGTTCACTATTCTTTATTTATTTGAAATTGCCTTGTAAATGTCTATTCTTGGTGTTGGGTTTTATCAAATACATTTCCCCAGAAAATGCGACTTATACTCCAGTGCGACTTATATATGTTTTTTTTTCCTTCTTTATTATGCATTTTCGGTAGGTGCGACTTATATTCCGAAAAATACGGTAACTTCCTATTTTGACATTTTAGCTATTTTACATTTACAAAATAACAATAATAGGAAAGGAAACAATGTATATGTTATTTTATATTATTATTTATAGTATGATATTTAAATCATACATATTTAATTATTTTATTTTGTGATATTTTATTAGATGTGTTATTATTTTATTCCGAGTCATTTATACAAACTATGTCATACAGGAGACCTAGGCAAATTAAGGCCTGGGGGCCTGTTAAGCTTTTCAATCTCTGCCAAAAATTTTTTTTTGATTTTTAAAGGCCTACTGAAATGCGATTTTCTTATTTAAACGGGGATAGCAGGTCCATTCTATGTGTCATACTTGATAATTTCACGATATTGCCATATTTTTGCTGAAAGAGAACATCGACGATAAAGTTCTCAACTTTTGGTCGCTGATAAAAAAACTTTGCCTGTACCGGAAGTAGCAGACGAGTAGCGTGACATCACAGGTTGTGGAGCTCCTCACATCAGCACATTGTTTACAATCATGGCCACCAGCAGCGAGAGCGATTCGGACCGAGAAAGCGACGATTTCCCCATTAATTTGAGCGAAGATGAAAGATTCGTGGATGAGGAAAGTGAGAGTGAAGGACTAGAGGGCAGTGGGAGAGATTCAGATAGGGAAGATGCTGTGAGAGGCGAGTGGGACCTGATATTCAGCTGGGAATGACTAAAACAGTAAATAAACACAAGACTATTAGCAACAACACAACCAGGCTTATATTTACTATGCCACAAATTAATCCCGCATAACAAACACCTCCCCCCTCCCGTCCACATAACCCGCCAATACAACTCAAAAACCTGCACAACACACTCAATCCCACAGCCCAAAGTACCGTTTACCTCCCCAAAGTTCATACAGCTCTTATATTTCCCCAAAGTCCCCAAAGTTACGTACGTGACATGCACATAGCGGCGGCACGCACGTACGGGCAAGCGATCAAATGTTTGGAAGCCGCAGCTGCATGTGTACTCACGGTACCGCGTCTGCGCATCCAACTCAAAGTCCTCCTGGTAAGAGTCTCTGTTGTCCCAGTTCTCCACAGGCCAATGGTAAAGCTTGACTGTCATCTTCCGGGAATGTAAACAATGAAACACCTGCTGTGTTATCCGGCACAACAGTCAGGGGGTGCATTCTACGGCGAGGGTGCGTTATCCGGCACAACACCTGCCGCAATAGACCGCTTCCCACCTACAGCTTTCTTCTTTGCTGTCTCCTTTGTTCATTGAACAAATTGCAAAAGATTCACCAACACAGATGTCCAGAATACTGTGGAATTTTGCGATGAAAACAGACAACTTAATAGCTGGCCACCATGCTGTCCCAAAATGTCCTCTACAATCCGTGACGTCACGCGCAGGCGTCATCATACCGAGACGTTTTCAGCAGGATATTTCGCGCAAAATTTAAAATTGCACTTTAGTATTGGCATGTGTTGCAATGTTAAGATTTCATCATTGATATATAAACTATCAGACTGCGTAGTCGGTAGTAGTGGGTTTCAGTAGGCCTTTAAGAACTGTAGCGGCCATTATGATGTGCAGTGATGTTTTTAAATTACCGGAAGTCTTGAACTAGTATTTCAATGGTTGGAATCTGCGCTTTTTCTCTATCACTAAAGCTTAGTGATATATCAGATTATCTAAAATGAGTTTGACACCCCTGACCTAACCCCTGCAATAATCTAAGAAACACTGTAAAGTGTATATCACTTAATACTGTTTTGTAATTATTAGTCCTGTATAGAGCTCACAAATACAGATTTCTAACAGCATCAAATTAGAGAGAAAAATAACTTTTGTTAGCTTGTACTAATAAAGCTTGCTTCCATTGTGTTATGTGGCAGGATGACAATCTGGACATGACTACCTACACTGTGCTGATCCTGGAGAAGAGCTCAGTGGAGATTAATGATCTGACCCCCGGCACTGCCTACCTGTTCCGGGTGCAGGCCCTCAGCAGTGACGGAACCCCTGGAGGCTCCAGTGTGGAAGAACAGTTTGAAACGTCCTCAGCAGGTATACAAACCAGGCGACAACCGCCGAGGCCAAATATTTCAGGGCGGTGTAGCTTTAAAGATGCTTCTTTATTTTTCCAGAACCTCTGACTCAGACCAATCCTGCGCTGGTTTTTGGCGTGCCAGTCCTAGGCGCAGCCGCGTTGTTCATACTGGTTCTGGTGGTCTTCCTCCGCAGACGGTCAGTAAGCACTCGGGCTTCCTTTCCCACTCCTTCCTCTGCCGGGCCTCCACATGTACTTGTACATTCCGTCTGTCCTCACCGCTTCCTTTCTGTCTTCCTTTTGACAACTTTCTCTTCCCAGTGTGTTGCAGCCTCCAAGGGGAGAATTTGTGTTCGCATTGTTCACTTGTTATATTCTGGAGAGGCCTTGGAAAGGAAATTGGTCTGGAGTGACACATTGTAGGGGACAAGGGGGTAGGCCTCAAGCTACTAAGTGCTTCACTGTGTTTCAGGCTTTAGTTTAAAGGTGACCTGCACCTTTTAGTGTAGCAAATTCAAGCCTGTCCACCCGCCTCCCTCCCGCCTGCTTGTCAGTCCTTTGGATTTAAAATCGCTTTAGCAAACATGGCCCATCGTCAGCGTTTATCAAAGGGACGCTTCTGTCTGAATAGTGTCGGGATCCCTTTGAGAGCTTCTTGTACGTTCACCACAAAGGTTGCTATGTGCTATTGATATTAAAGCAGACCTCCGCCACAGCCCTTCCTAATTTGCATTTGCATCGGCTTGAGCATTTACGTTCCCACATCGCACAGAGATCGTTAAGATACGCACGTCCCCTGCAAATTATGGAAATTGTAAAAAGTAGGTTATAAATGCAGTAAAGACTACAGCACCATTACTATTGGGACTGAGATGTACAGCAGTCATGCACATCCTCCATTAATTTGAAACCCAGTTGTAAAAATGTGTGTTTTGTATCTCCAAAAACATCATTGTCGTATAAACGAGCAAGACACAGTCAACTTAACAACTGCGACGTTTTGCACTAGGGATGATGTTTGATAAGAAATTATCGAGTTTGAGCCTATTATCGAACCGATTCCTTATCGATTCTCTTATTGAGTCCAGATAGATTGTTGTATATGGAAAAAACCCCACAATATTTGGTTTAACAAATCACTTCACATTCTCTACTGCTCACTACTATAGTATTACCATATCTGAGTTATTGTGCAGAAATGTGGGGAAATAACTACAAAGGTGCGCTACATTCGTTAACCATGTTACAAAAAAAAATAATTAGACTGATACATAATGTTGGATATAGAAAACATACAAACACTTTATTTATTCAGTCAAAAATATTAAAGTTCGATGATTTGGTAAAATTGCAAACAGCTAAAATGACGTGGAATTAAATGATGGAATGGATTAAGTAAAGAAGTTAAACATTGTACTGATATGATCCAGTTTAAGAGGTTGTTCAAATGAATAGTGCTTACAAAGTACAAAGAAGAAGAATTATGAGAAATACTTTCAACATTATTGAAAATAAGATATTTTTCATCTCAGTATATTACGGTAATAATGACTGAATTAATGAATTACATATTACAAAACTGTTGGATATACTAATTCACAGATATTTTATTATAAAAAGGTCAGTAAATGATGTATATATTTGTATGAAGTGGGAAAGGGGTAGGATTAAATAAGCTTTACTTCTTCCTACTCCTGTAAAGTGCAATGATATGAAACTGTGATGTATTATGATGTGGTCGGATCATGTTTTGTTTAGTTATGTTCTGTTAGTTTTGGACTTCCTTAGTTGTTCTGTGCACTTTAGGGGTTTGTTTTAGTCACCATGATTACTTATGATTTTCACTTGCTTTGCACACGCACCTGTTGCTCATCAGAGACTCTATTTAAGCCTGAAAAGTTTTAGAAAGAAATGTAATAATAATGTCAAATACACTATCAGCAGCTTCTCCATAGTTTCACAGATACATGTTTGCCGTTGAGATATTCTTTTAACTTTCTTGGCATTTAACATTATTGACTCATTCTGCTTCAGTATGGTGCAGACTGGAAGTGATACGGTCAAATTGCTTCGCCAAGTCTGCTACGTGCTCTGTCATGTTTTTCATCATCCACTTCTTCTTCTCAGCACTGTCCTTCACACTCACTTTCTTACTTCTCATGGTTGGAAAAACAAAGGGTTGTTCATCATTCGCTATAAACTAATCCTAGTGAGTAAGACTAGATGTTTTGGATCTTACGGGGTTCACTGTGACAATTGCTATGCCAACTAATGGCGGAGATGCTTGTAACTCAAATATTTGCTTGCAACTGAAAGCATAACAATTTATCTCAAAACACTTTTAAGTTGGGGGACTCTTAGGTTGAGCTACCACTGTACCAATTATCAATAAAGTTATAGATTTCAATATTTTTCAAAAAATGAAATAGATTTTTGTTAAAGAAAGCAAAGATTATATAAGGAAAATCACTGTATGCTAATGTGTAGTCCTGCTAAGAAATACACAACTGTGATGGAAACGAGGGCTGAGTTGATGCATGTGATAAAGCATTTTTTTTTTAAATCTCATTAAACATTTATCAACACAGATTAATCACCCGATAAATTTTGATGTGCCTCTACCTTAACCATGCATTGTTTTCTAAAGGCAGCGTGGGTTGTTATACAGTCAGTGATCAGGTCAGTGCAGGAAACGGGTGTGCTCAGTGGAAAATATCACTTGGAAATACACCCCCAGTGGAACTTTAGATACAACTGTTAACAAATGTTGAGCAAATAGTTGACAAGCATTTAATTAAAACATTTTGAAAAAATTGGAGAATGACATTCTGACAACACAATTGCATTTGTGTAAAGTTATTGACATATTTGTAACAGTCAATTTAAAGTATGCAAGCAAGTAATGTACTGCGATTAATTGTGACTAATTAAATTATAAAACTGATTTTTTTTTTTAATCATCATTTGACAGCACTAGAAACCGAAGCCAAAAGGTGATCAAAGCCTTGCTGAATTTTGAGTTACAGTCAATTTTATCTGGCAAGATATTTAAATATAGTATAAATATGATTATTTATAAAGATAAAAATATAAAATGTACATATTAATGTATATACAATGTGTGTGTGTGTGTGTGTGTGTGTGTATCATATATATATATATACATATATATATATATATATATATATATATATATATATATATATATATATATATATATATATATATATATATATATATATATACACATAAAAAAAAAATATATATATATATATATATATTTTTTTTTTTAATTAATTTTTTTTTATGTGTATATATATATATATATATATATATATATATATATATATATATATACATACACAGTACAGGCCAAAAGTTTGGACATACCTTCTCATTCAATGTGTTTTCTTTATTTTAAAGACTATTTACATTGTAGGTTGTCACTGAAGGCATCAAAACGATGAATGAACACATGTAGAGTTATGTACTTAACAAAAAAAGGTGAAATAACTGAAAATATTTTTATATGTTTTATGTTATATGTTTTTAAACGTTTTATATTCTTGTTTCTTCAAAATAGCCACCCTTTGCTTTCTCGATGAGCGTCAAGCACACCTGTGAAGAGAAAAACGTTTCAGGTGACTACCTCTTGAAGCTCATCGAGAGAATGCCGAGAGTGTGCAAAGCAGTAATCAGAGCAAAGGGTGGCTATTTTGAAGAAACTAGAATATAAAACGTGTTTTCAGTTATTTCACCTTTTTTTTGTTAAGTACATAACTCCACATGTGTTCAATTATAGTTTTGATGCCTTCAGTGACAATCTACAATGTAAATAGTCATGAAAATAAAGAAAACCCATTGAATCAATCCAAACTTTTGTCTGTACTATATGTATATGTATATGTACATAATATAAAGTTAAACATCTTGTTTTTACTGTAAGAATATCCCTGAATATACACATAACACAAACGTTTGCAGCATTCTAAAGGATCCTCATATATTCCAGAACATTTTGATTGACGTACATTTTTGTCCCAATTGTTCCCCTTCCGATCAAAGATAGCAAACGTCAAAGATCTCTTACATGATTGTCTTGTGGTCCGAGGTGTGTTAAGAGTAATTTTGTCCCGAAATTTGTCTCCAAAACGGGTCAGGCCGACAAAAAATATCAAGTTTAATATTTAGGATCAAAACCTTTCATATTTGTGAGGAAAATCGACGGCTCTCGAGTCATTGCAACCTGACTTGAGTCTAGGGCTGCAACTAACAACTAATTTGATAATCGATTAATCTGTCGATTATTACTTCGATTAATAATCGGATGAAAGAGACAAACTACATTTCTATCCTTTCCAGTATTTTATTGGGGGGAAAAAACAGCATACTGGCGCCATACTTATTTTGATTATTGTTTCTCAGCTGTTTGTAAATGTTGCAGTTTATAAATAAAGGTTTATCAAAATAAATAAAAAATAAATAAAAAAGTAGCCTCTGCGCATGCGCAAAGCATAGATCCAACGAGTCGATGACTAAATTAATCGCCAACTATTTTTATAATCGATTTTAATTAGGGATGTCCGATAATGGCTTTTTGCCAATATCCGATATTCCGATATTGTCCAACTCTTTAATTACCGATACCGATATCAACCGATACCGATATATACAGTCGTGGAATTAACACATTATTATGCCTAATTTGGACAACCAGGTATGGTGAAGATAAGGTCCTTTTAAAAAAATAAAAAATAAAATAAAATAAGATAAATAAATTATAAACATTTTCTTGAATAAAAAAGAAAGTAAAACAATATAAAAACAGTTACATAGACACTATTAATTAATGAAAATTAGTAAAATTAACTGTTAAAGGTTCGTACTATTAGTGGACCAGCAGCACGCACAATCATGTGTGGTTACGGACTGTATCCCTTGCAGACTGTATTGATATATATTGATATATAATGTAGGAACCAGAATATTAATAACAGAAAGAAACAACCCTTTTGTGTGAATGAGTGTAAATGGGGGAGGGAGGTTTTTTGGGTTGGTGCACTAATTGTAAATGTATCTTGTGTTTTTTATGTTGATTTAATAAAAAAACAACAAAAAACAGATACCAATAATAAAAAAAAAACGATACCGATAATTTCCGATATTACATTTTAAAGCATTTATCGGCCGATTATGGGACATCTCTAATTTTAATCGATTTAATCGATTAGTTGTTGCAGCCCTACTTGAGTCACTTAACTGGCATGGCTTAAGTGGAATATAAATTATGAAAATAATGCATCTTTTTTTTTTTGTAAATGACTATTTATCTTATGTCAGCTAAAAGAAAATACACATTCACCATAAATAAAGTATATTTTGGTAAATAATCAGTAAAATAGCAATTATTTGAATTTGATGTTTTCTTTAATTAGGAAAAGAAACTCTCACAGCAGACAAGGACCAGAGGACGCTTACTTCTCCAGCTCAGGTAAATCAAACAAAAACACCTCTCTCTGTCCTCACGTCATTCATGATTATGAAGTGAGCGTCTAACAACTTTCTGGTTTCTTAGAGCAACTGAAGCCTCTGAAGACCTACGTGGACCCGCACACATACGAGGACCCCAACACGGCTGTCCTTAAATTTGCCACAGAAATCCATCCCAACCACATAACCAAACAGAAAGTCATCGGAGCCGGTGAGTGACGGGCCTCCTGAGGCGGCCTACTTTTGGGGCTTGCTGAGAGATGCGTCAATCCCCGATTGGGTTGTTTATGTTGCACATTTTCCGCAGCTTACCATGTTGATTGACGGTGGCTTAGTTTAGCCAGATTAACATCTACCTGGCTGGAGTCCTTGCACAACAAGTTGGGACATTTTGTTCTGTTGAAACTGATACATCAGCACCTCCCAAATCTGCCATACATGAGATGTTTATTCAAGTAGGACCACCTTTTACCCCTTGAACCCATTGTTTTTTTGTCCCAGCATACACATCCATACCCCCTTCCCACTCCTTCTCCTCATGTGACAACTGATTCCCATACTCCCACACCACAGGCCATCTTCCACTTAAACAACACAAGCGCTCTCTCCTTGAACACACCTCTACGGGAGAGCCTCAAGCAAAATGGCTGCACACACTTCCTTTTTCTTCAGGCCGAAACCCAAAACTCCTTCACACACATCCGCAGTACCGCAATGGCTTTTTCCTAAGTACCCCATCTGTGTCTTTCAGGGGAGTTTGGTGAGGTGTACCGTGGTATTTTGAAGACGCCCGGCAGGATGGAGGTGGCGGTGGCTGTCAAGACGCTAAAGCCTGGCTACTCCGAGAAACAAAGGCAGGACTTTCTGAGCGAGGCCTCCATCATGGGACAGTTCTCCCACCAGAACATCATTCACCTGGAGGGAGTGGTTACCAAATGTAAGCACATTTCTTTCCTAACCCACCTATTTTTGAGCGACATGTTGTTTATCTTTTATTGTGTCTGTGTGCAGTCAAACACGCCATGATTGTGACTGAATACATGGAGAATGGAGCACTGGACAGGTATCTTAGGGTAAGTCGACCACGTGACATTAATTATAATAGGATAGGATGGACTTTTAGTCATCCCCATACTTGCCAACCTTGAGACTTCCGATTTCGGCTAGAATTCACCAAGTCAAGTATTTCATATATATATATATATATATATATATATGTATATATATATATATAAGAAATACTTGACTTTCAGTGAATTCTAGCTATATTTATTTATTTTATTGTATGTATGTATATTTATATATATATATATATATATATATATATATATATATATATATATATATATATATATATATATATATATATATATATAAATAAATAAGAGAAATACTTGAATTTCAGTGTTCATTTATTTACACATATACACACACATAACACTCATCTACTCATTGTTGAGTTAAGGGTTGAATTGTCCATCCTTGTTCTATTCTCTGTCACTATTTTTCTAACCATGCTGAACACCCTCTCTGATGATGCATTCTGCTTCGTCTCCTTGTTGTGCACTCTCTAAAAGCCCGAGATGTTAATGTCACATATGCATGTACAGTAGATGGCAGTATTGTCCTGTTTAAGAGTGTCACAACATTGCTGTTTACGGCAGACGAACTGCTTTACGGTAGACGAAAACGTGACTGCTGTTGTTGTGTGTTGTTGCCGCGCTGGGAGGACGTTAATGAAACTGCCTAACAATAAACCCACATAAGAAACCAAGAACTCGCCCTCGATCATTCTATAGTTATAACGTGATTGGGCAGGCACGCTGTTTATATTGTGGGAAAGCGGACGTAAAAACAGGTCAGGTCCGCAAGGAGCTGGAGGGGGCGTGGCCTCCAGCTCGGCCTGAATTTCGGGAGATTTTCGGGAGAAAATTTGTCCCGGGAGGTTTTCGGGAGAGGCGCTGAATTTCGGGAGTCTCCCGGAAAATCCGGGAGGGTTGGCAAGTATGACACTATGTCACGCTTCAAATATCGCGGCCTTTCTACATTGCAGTTTTTTTTGTGTGGAAAAAACGGCCATAACGTTTTCTTTTATTTTTATTTTTATTTTTTATATATTTTTTTAAATCTCATTGCAGATAGCAGATTGTTTTAAAATGTTTTAAGTATATATTTCTTTTAAATACAAAACCCAAAACTAGTGAAGTTGTCACGTTGTGTAAATCGTAAATAAAAACAAAATACAATGATTTGAAAATCCTTTTCAACCTATATTCAATTGAATAGACTGCAAATACAGGATACTTAACATTCGAACTGGAAAACTTTTGTTATTTTTTTGCAAATATTACCTCATTTAGAATTTGATGAACCAAGAACTCGCCTTCGATCATTCTACAGTTATAACGTCATTGGGCAGGCACGCTGTTTATATTGTGGGAAAGCGGACGTGAAAACAGGCTGTCGACACGTCACTCAGGTCCGCATGGATTTCGGGAGATTTTCGGGAGAAAATTTGTTCCGGGAGGTTTTCGGGAGAGGCGCTAAATTTCGGGAGTCTCCCGGAAAATCCGGGAGGGTTGGCAAGTATGGTCATCCCACAATGTAAAAAATGATGTGCTTCCAGTGGACTAAGGTTGTACGGTATACTGGTACTTGTATACCGTATTTTTCGGACTATAAGTCACAGTTTTTTTCATAGTTTGGTGCGACTTATACTCAGGAGCGACTTATGTGTTTACATCTAACACAATTTCCCAACTCATATGGAAACGGGGTTTGTAAAAGCATGAATGATTCCTACTGATATTGTATCAGATCAATGTCGGTATCTTATCAGAGAAGTTGTATCAGGACAACCCTAATTTGTATTACCACAACACAGAACTCACACTAGAAATGACTGTTGAAATGACTACATGATACACAGAGGTGGGTAGAGTAGCCAGAAATTGTACTCAAGTAAGAGTACTGTTACTTTAGAGATTTATTACTCAAGTAAAAGTAAGGAGTAGTCACCCAAATATTTACTTGAGTAAAAGTAAAAAGTATGTTGTGAAAAAACTACTCAAGTACTGAGTAACTGATGAGTAACATACACACACATATCATCTATATATATATATATATATATATATACACACACACACACACACACATATATATATATATATATATATATATATATATACATACACACATATATATATATACACACACATACATATATATATATATACATATATACACACACACATTTATATATATATATATATATATATATACACATTTATATATATACAGGTAAAAGCCAGTAAATTAGAATATTTTGAAAAACTTGATTTATTTCAGTAATTGCATTCAAAAGGTGTAACTTGTACATTATATTTATTCATTGCACACAGACTGATGCATTCAAATGTTTATTTCATTTAATTTTGATGATTTGAAGTGGCAACAAATGAAAATCCAAAATTCCGTGTGTCACAAAATTAGAATATTACTTAAGGCTAATACAAAAAAGGGATTTTTAAAAATGTTGGCCAACTGAAAAGTATGAAAATGAAAAATATGAGCATGTACAATACTCAATACTTGGTTGGAGCTCCTTTTGCCTCAATTACTGCGTTAATGCGGCGTGGCATGGAGTCGATGAGTTTCTGGCACTGCTCAGGTGTTATGAGAGCCCAGGTTGCTCTGATAGTGGCCTTCAACTCTTCTGCGTTTTTGGGTCTGGCATTCTGCATCTTCCTTTTCACAATACCCCACAGATTTTTCTATGGGGCTAAGGTCAGGGGAGTTGGCGGGCCAATTTAGAACAGAAATACCATGGTCCGTAAACCAGGCACGGGTAGATTTTGCGCTGTGTGCAGGCGCCAAGTCCTGTTGGAACTTGAAATCTCCATCTCCATAGAGCAGGTCAGCAGCAGGAAGCATGAAGTGCTCTAAAACTTGCTGGTAGACGGCTGCGTTGACCCTGGATCTCAGGAAACAGAGTGGACCGACACCAGCAGATGACATGGCACCCCAAACCATCACTGATGGTGGAAACTTTACACTAGACTTCAGGCAACGTGGATCCTGTGCCTCTCCTGTCTTCCTCCAGACTCTGGGACCTCGATTTCCAAAGGAAATGCAAAATTTGCATGGTTGGGTGATGGTTTGGGGTGCCATGTCATCTGCTGGTGTCGGTCCACTCTGTTTCCTGAGATCCAGGGTCAACGCAGCCGTCTACCAGCAAGTTTTAGAGCACTTCATGCTTCCTGCTGCTGACCTGCTCTATGGAGATGGAGATTTCAAGTTCCAACAGGACTTGGCGCCTGCACACAGCGCAAAATCTACCCGTGCCTGGTTTACGGACCATGGTATTTCTGTTCTAAATTGGCCCGCCAACTCCCCTGACCTTAGCCCCATAGAAAATCTGTGGGGTATTGTGAAAAGGAAGATGCAGAATGCCAGACCCAAAAACGCAGAAGAGTTGAAGGCCACTATCAGAGCAACCTGGGCTCTCATAACACCTGAGCAGTGCCAGAAACTCATCGACTCCATGCCACGCCGCATTAACGCAGTAATTGAGGCAAAAGGAGCTCCAACCAAGTATTGAGTATTGTACATGCTCATATTTTTCATTTTCATACTTTTCAGTTGGCCAACATTTCTAAAAATCCCTTTTTTGTATTAGCCTTAAGTAATATTCTAATTTTGTGACACACGGAATTTTGGATTTTCATTCGTTGCCACTTCAAATCATCAAAATTAAATGAAATAAACATTTGAATGCATCAGTCTGTGTGCAATGAATAAATATAATGTACAAGTTACACCTTTTGAATGCAATTACTGAAATAAATCAAGTTTTTCAAAATATTCTAATTTACTGGCTTTTACCTGTATATATATATATATATATATATATATATATACAGTATATAATTTATATTTATTTATTTTGCCGTTTTTGTTTACATGTTAAAGGTGTTTTAATGAATATACATGCATGTTTAACACATATAGATTCCTTTCTTTCATGAAGACAAGAATATAAGTTGGTGTATTACCTGATTCTGATGACTTGCATTGATTGTAATCAGACAGTAGTGCTGATAGCGTCCACGTTTTCAAATGGAGGAGAAAAAAAGTTCCTCCTTTCTGTCTAATACCACATGAAAGTGGTTGGTTTTTGGCATTTTATTTGTCCAGCTTCCATATTCGTTTTTATACACTTTACAAAAAATACATTGGCGGCAAATTCCGTAGCTTGCTAGCTTGTTTGCGCTGGCTTTCGGAGACTCTTGTTTTGAAAGCGCAGGCGCGATGGAGCGGCACTTTTATTGTGAAGACAGGAACTGTGCAGCTTTTGACGGGATGTACGATTGAAATAAAAAAGGGTCTTTTTTCCTTCACACTTTTGATTGATTGATTGAAACTTTTATTAGTAGATTGCACAGTACAGTACATATTCCGTACAATTGACCACTAAATGGTAACACCCCAATAAGTTTTTCAACTTGTTTAAGTCAGGTCATGTGACCGCCTGGCTCTGTTTGATTGGTCCAACGTAACCAGTGACTGCATCTGATTGGTGGAACGGAGTGAACGTCACCAGTGACTGTATTTGTTGAAACGCAGGCACTATGAAGGTCTGTCTGACAGACCAAAACAAACAAAGCGTGCATTAACAGATCAATAAAAATTAGTAGCGAGTAGCGAGCTGAATGTAGATAAAAGTAGCGGAGTAAAAGTAGCGTTTCTTCTCTATAAATATACTCAAGTAAAAGTAAAAGTATGTTGCATTAAAACTACTCTTAGAAGTACAATTTATCCCAAAAGTTACTCAAGTAGATGTAACGGAGTAAATGTAGCGCGTTACTACCCACCTCTGATGATACACCAGAAGTGCCCAAAAGTGCGGCCTGATGGCGATTTTCTACCCGCAATTTTTTTTTTTTAATGGTCTACGACAGGGGTGCCCACACTTTTTCTGCAGGCGAGTTAAAGTTAAAGTACCAATGACCCCGACTTAAACAAGTTGAAAAACGTATTCGGGTGTTACCATTTAGTGGTCAATTGTACGGAATACGTACCGTATTTTTCGGACTATAAGTCGCAGTTTTTTTCATAGTTTGGCCGGGGGTGCGACTTATACTCAGGAGCGACTTATGTGTGAAATTATTAACCCATTACCGTAAAATATCAAATAATATTATTTAGCTCATTCACGTAAGAGACTAGACGTATAAGATTTCATCGGATTAAGTGATTAGGAGTGACAGATTGTTTGGTAAACATATAGCATGTTCTATATGTTATAGTTATTTGAATGACTCTTACCATAAGATGTTACGTTAACATACCAGGCACGTTCTCAGTTGGTTATTTATGCCTCATATAACATACACTTATTCAGCCTGTTGTTCACTATTCTTTATTTATTTTAAATTGCCTTTCAAATGTCTATTCTTGGTGTTGGGTTTTATCAAATAAATTTCTCCCAAAAATGCGACTTATACTCCAGTGCGACTTATATATGTTTTTTCCTTTTTTATTATGCATTTTTGGCCGGTGCAACTTATACTCTGAAAAATATGGTAGTATCTTGGTACTAATGAATCAAAAACGGTACTATACTCTGTTTAAAAAGTACCGGTTCGCCATATTTTGTATTTACTGACATGACAGCGCGTCGTCGTCACGTCGTGACATTGCTGGTTTTACGAGCAGAGGAGCATGTTTGGCAGCGCACAATCACGGAGTACTTACAAGCAGACACAGTGTGTAGACAGAAAAGGGAGATCAGACGCATTTTGGCTTAAAAACTAACGATAAAGGTGAAGTTATAACACTGAAACGCCCTCTGGAAGAGGTGCTTTAAAACATGGTTAGCTCGTTAGCGGCTAATGTCCATCCGCAATCGGCAGTGTTTTAGCTACTTCTAAACCACTAATCCTCGCCTCTATGGCGACAAATACAGTGAGTTTTTTTTACAAGTATCATCCCTGCAGGACGAGGAATAGCTAAACATGCTTCACTACACACCGTAGGAGGATACAATAGCTCGCCAGCGTCACAATGTACCGTAAACAAACGCCATGGGTGGATCTACACCTGACATCCACTGTAATGATACCAAGTACAAGAGCCTATCTAGTCGATACTACTACGATTACATCAATATTTTTTATCGTCACAAAATCTTTTTTCTTTAAAAAAAATAAATTTCATATTATATTCATAAACTCAGGAAAAAATACTTTGTTGTGATACCACAAAAATAATTTGTGGTATCATCCAAAACTATTGTAAAGTATCCAAACAACAGAAGAATAAGTGATTATTACATTTCAACAGAAGTGTAGATAGAACATGTTGAAATAAGTGTTTGATGAGCATTCCTCAACTTTTTTGCCACTTGCGCCAGCTTTTTTGAAACATGTTGCAGGCATCAAATTCCAAATGAGCTAATATTTGCAAAAAATAACGAAAGTTTTCCAGTTCGAATGTTAAGTATCTTGTCTTTGCAGTCTATTCAATTGAATATAGGTTGAAAAGGATTTTCAAATCATTGTATTTTGTTTTTATTTACGATTTACACAACGTGACAACTTCACTAGTTTTGGGTTTTGTATTTAAAAGAAATATATACTTAAAACATTTTAAAACAATCTGCTATCTGCAATGAGATTTCAAAAAATATATACAAAATAAAAATAAAAGAAAAAAATTTGGGCGTTTTTTTCCACACAAAAAAAACTGCAATGTAGAAAGGCCGCAATATTTGAAGCGTGACGTAGCGTGGGAGGACTGTCTACATAAAAAGGATGTAGCTGAACAATTAAGTCATTGTGTGTTTTGTAACTAACTTGTGTGTTTTTCATGTTTTCTTGCTATTAGGACCGCGACGGAGAGATTTCCTCCTTCCAGCTGGTGGGCATGCTGCGTGGCATCGCTGCCGGCATGAAGTACCTCTCTGATATGAGCTACGTCCACCGTGACCTGGCCGCTCGTAACATCCTGGTCAACACCGCTCTGGAGTGTAAAGTGTCCGACTTTGGCTTGTCGAGAGTTCTTGAGGACGATCCTGAGGGAACATACACTACGAGTGTGAGTGAACGCAGTATGGATAAGTAGAGATGTCCGATAAGGGCTTTTTTGCCGATATTCCGATATTGTCCAACTCTTAATTACCGATTCCGATATCAACCGATACCGATATATACAGTCGTGGAATCAACACATTATTATGCCTAATTTTGTTGCGATGCCCCGCTGGATGCATTAAACAATGTAACAAGGTTTTCCAAAATAGATCAACTCAAGTTATGGAAAAAAATGCCAACATGGCACTGCCATATTTATTATTGAAGTCACAAAGTGCATTATTTTTTTTAACATGCCTCAAAACAGCAGCTTGGAATTTGGGACGTGCTCTCCCTGAGAGAGCATGAGGAGGTTGAGGTGGTTGGGGGGGGTTGTTGAGGTGGGCGGGTAGGGGGTAGCGGGGGGTGTATATTGTAGCGTCCCGGAAGAGTTAATGCTGCAAGGGGTTCTGGGTATTTGTTCTGTTGTGTTTATGTTGTGTTACGGTGCGGATGTTCTCCCGAAATGTGTTTGTCATTCTTGTTTGGTGTGGGTTCACAGTGTCGCGCATATTTGTAACAGTGTTAAAGTTGTTTATACGGCCACCCTCAGTGTGACCTGTATGGCTGTTGACCAAGTTTGAATTGCATTCACTTGTGTGTGTGAAAAGCCGTAGATGTTATGTGATTGGGCCGGCATGCAAAGGCAGTGCCTTTAAGGTTTATTGGCGCTCTGTACTTCTCCCTATGTCCGTGTACTTGGGCGTTTTAAAAAGTCATAAATTGTACTTTTTGAAACTGATACCGATAATTTCCGATATTACATTTTAAAGCATTTATCGGCCGATAATATCGGCAGCACGATATTATCGGACATCTCTATGGATAAGTTAGCCCCCACTTGATCTTAACAAGATACGTATGCTTTCATCTTTGTGGACACAATGCAGGGAAGAAGTTGAGAGCCTTGACTTCATTTTTGTTTAACAGGGCGGTAAAATCCCCATACGTTGGACAGCTCCAGAGGCAATCGCATACAGGAAGTTCACCTCAGCCAGCGACGTGTGGAGTTTTGGCATCGTCATGTGGGAGGTCATGGCTTTTGGCGAACGGCCTTACTGGGACATGAGTAATCACGAGGTGAGATTCTGTTAGAGTGCACGGTTTTAGGTTGCGGCCACATTTTTTAAAAACCGTCATCAAGCAAAGCTCTCCTAAATTGTTTGCAGGTGATGAAGGCCATCAACGAGGCTTTCAGGCTGCCGGCGCCTATGGACTGTCCCTCGACTGTTTACCAGCTAATGCTGCAGTGCTGGCTGCAGGACCGCTCGAAAAGGCCACGTTTCGGGGACATTGTCAGCCTGCTGGACAAACTGCTGCGCAGTCCAGATTCCCTGAAGACCATTGCGGACTTTGATCCACGGTAACGTTTATTTAAATATCCAAGCGAGGGCTGTGAATAAACAGTGTGCCTTTGCATCATCAGTAAACACAACACCCAAAACAGAACAAGATTAAATATGATTGACTTGACGTAGGGTATTTAGAGATGTCCGATATTATCGGCCGATAAATGTTTTAAAATGTAATATCGGAAATTACCGGTATCGTTTTTTTAAATTATCGGTATCGTTTTTATTTTTAATTTTAATTTTTTTCTTATTTTTTTTATTAAATCAACATAAAAAACACAAGATACACTTACAATTAGTGCACCAACCGAAAAAACCTCCCTCCCCCATTTACACTCATTCACACAAAAGGGTTGTTTCTTTCTGTTATTAATATTCTGGTTCCTACATTATATATCAATATATATCAATACAGTCTGCAAGGGATACAGTCCGTAAGCACACATGATTGTGCGTGCTGCTGGTCCACTAATAGTACTAACCTTTAACAGTTAATTTTACTCATTTTCATTAATTACTAATTTCTATGTAACTGTTTTTATATTGTTTTACTTTCTTTTTTATTCAAGAAAATGTTTTTAATTTATTTATCCTATTTTATTTTATTTTATTTTTTTAAAAAGGACCTTATTTTCGCCATACCTGGTTGTCCAAATTAGGCATAATAATGTGTTAATTCCACGACTGTATATATCGGTATCGGTTGATATCGGTATCGGTTGATATCGGTATCTGTAACTAAAGAGTTGGACAATATCGGAATATCGGATATCGGCAAAAAGCCATTATCGGACATCCCTACCGGTATTAGTATAATACCGCGATACTAATGAATCATATTCGGTACTATACAACCTCTAAAAAGTATCAATATTTTTTAGCATCACAAATTGTTTTTTTCGTTTTTTTTTAAATTTATATTATGTTTATAAACTCAGGAAATATGTCCCTGGACACATGAGGACTTTGAATATGACCAATGTATGATCCTGTAACGACTTGGTATCGGATTGATACCCAAATTTGTGGTATCATCCAAAACTAATGTAAAGTATCAAACAACAGAAGAATAAGTGATTATTACATTTTAACAGAAGTGTAGATAGAACGATAAAATAGTAGAATGATAAATGACACAATATGTTGCTACATATGTCAGCAGACTTAAGTAGTTAGAGTGTCCGCCCTGAGATCGGTAGGTCGTGAGTTCAAACCCCGGCCGAGTCATACCAAAGACTATAAAAATGGGACCCATTACCTCCCTGCTTGGTACTCAGCATCAAGAGTTGGAATTGGGGGTTAAATCACCAAAAATAATTCCTGGGCGTGGCCACCGCTGCTGCCCACTGCTCCCCTCACCTCCCAGGGGGTGAACAAGGGTGATGGGTCAATTGCAGAGAATAATTTTGCCACACCTAGTGTGTGTGTGACAATCATTGGTACTTTAACTAATTAGGAGCCTTTTTTATTTGCTTACTTACTAATAAAAGACAAGTTGTCTTGTATGTTCACTATTTTTTTTAAGGACAAACCTTCAATAAGAAACCTTTTTTTTAATGTACCTTAAGATTTTTTGTTAAAATAAAGCTAATAATGCAATTTTTTGTGGTCCCCTTTATTTAAAAAAGTACCGAAAAGTATCAAAATACATTTTGGTACCGATACCAAAATATTGGTATCGGACAACACTACCTAGAAGTCATCTTTAAAGGGGACAAGTGATGATTCCTGTCTTTTTTTACTTATAAATATCGTTACAACGTTGGATACTCACATAAACAACGCATCAAATCACAAGGTTCATACACTTTGGCGCCAGCCTGCATGCAACTTTGGATGTCCATACCCGCTGGGTTGTGGAGTCTGGCTACGTTGTGACATCACAGCGATGTGGACGTACGTTTTTTAATTTTTAAGTATAGTGTGTGAATGTGAGTGTGAATGTTGTCTGTCTATCTGTGTTGGCCCTGCCATGAGGTGGCGACTTGTCCAGGGTGTACCCCGCCTTCCACCCGAAAGGCTCCAGCCACCCCCGCAAACCCAAGAGGGGCACGCGGTAGACAATGGATGGATGGAAGTATAGCCACCAGCCAGAGGGGGAGGAGCTCTTTATGAGGCCAGCTGAGTTTGAGGGAACACAAGAAAATGTATTGAAGCGTTATTTTCATCTAATCTTGACATGCACATAATAACACATACGCAATAAGCAACAGTATTTATGCAGCTCCATACGATCGGAGGGTGTGCAGGTTTACCTAATATTATGACCGTGTAACTATATGATGTTTATGAATTTTATTTTTGACCGTGTCCGGGAAAAAAATAGCTGCGACGTTGGTTTTCAAGATAAATATTTAACAGTGTACATTTTCCCCAAAATAAATCACGATACTTTTGGAGAGAGTAGGCGTGGTTTCATTTGCAATCTAGGAACCCGAACCAGAAATGAACATTTTGCAGACATAAAACACAGGTTATATATGTGACTGTGGTGCAAAATATACACTCAATTTACACCAAAGTTTATACATACATACATACATACATATATATATACATATATATATACATATGTGTGTATATATATATATATATATATATATATATATATATATATATATATATATATATATATATATATATATTTAGACCACGAGGAAGTGTTTTAAATGTAGATTAAAGTCATCATAGGTCCCCTTTAACTTTAAATACTTAAAAATATGTTTAATTTATTTACATGAAAAAATAATTTAATTTTAAATACATTAATGTCATTTTCTTTTGATTGAATTTTGTTCTAATTTCATTTAGATTTATTTAATTTGGGGTACACACTGGATGGCTTGTCAGTGAATCATATTCACATCTATGGGCAAATTAATGTGCTGCATTGTATACATTTGAAAGAATTATATAAACAATTTGTTGACTTTTTAATGCAACCTTAATGTCATTTTATTTTTTTTACTTACTAATTAAATGTGAAATTAATGTGATTGTTATGTAATTTTTTAAATTATATTCTCTTTAATTAGCTAGAAAACGCCATTAAAAAAACTTTTATTTAAATGTTGGTTATACCTAAAAGGGCACCTTTTTAACCAAAAAAAATAACAATAATTTTGTCTAACCGTTTATAGATACGAGAAATGACAACTATCTAAAATGGGCAGCAGTGATTGTAATGTCGCCAACTACAGGCCTGGCATGCATATTGCCACAATTTCAGTTGTGGTCTCAAGTGGAACTATTGCAAAAGTCAATAAAAACGAGTTTTTTACGAGGTTGTCCGCAAATAAACAGCCCCTAAAAGCGTCAGGGGGAAGACTCGACACAATTTTGCAATGACGCTATAGAAAAGGGACCCAGCTTCTACCCTGAAGGCAACAACAAATTTGAGTGAAGTCTTTGTAAAGCAACACCAAAGCTCTTAAATCTCTTTTTGTGTGTGAGAGTGTGCAAGAAGGCATGTCGTCTTCTTTTGTGAGAGAGCAGCAAAGCAGGCAAGAGTGGAAAGAAGACAAAGGGGCCGCTATTGTCATATCTTAAACGTCTCTTTTCCCCTGACTGCTCCGACTGGTTTTTATCACAAAGCGGGCTTCCTGCGCTGTAATTAAAGCTGTCAGTCGCCTCGGCTTTGTTGTGGCCGAGCTTGTCCATTACAATTGTTTTTTTACTTCTTCTCTCCCTGCAGCGTTTCCATCCGCCTGCCCAGCGTCAGCGGCTCGGACGGTTCCCCCTTCAGGTCGGTGTCCGAGTGGCTGGAGTCCATAAAGATGAGTCAGTACAGCGAGAACTTCAACTGCGCCGGCATCGTCAGCATGGACCAAGTCCTGCAGATGAAGAACGAGTAAGTGGAACTGCTGACGCCACATATTTCATTTTATTATTATTATTATTCTTCAAGTCATCGCATTGCACCAGAGTGTTTTTATTCCCGGCGGGACATCTGTTCCTCACTTTCTCCCAGTAGTTCCTTGATTTTCATTTGACCATGCTGCAGAAAGGTTGGCATCATTATGATCCCCGGGCCTCAGTCATAACTCGTTGAATGTTTGTGATGGAAAAAGTAAGCCAGGAAAGAAGAAGGAGAAAAAAGATGTGGCTTTCTAGAATGACGACGGCCGATTGAGGTCACGGCTGTTCTTCTTCTTTCTCTCATCCCTCCTTTCTACCCACACACTTTGCCCTGAGTGGCGCTTTTGCAAACCCTCAAAAAGTCACTCTTGGCACTTGTGGCTTTCTCTAAAAGTGAGGAGAAAAGAGGGGATGAAGAAATGCAAGTCTTATCTTCTGGGATGTGCAGGAGCCATACTTGCCAACCTTGAGACCTCCGAATTCGGGAGATGGGGGGACGGGGGGTGTATATATTTTCAAGTTTTTCATATATATTTATATATATATAGATATATATATTAGGGCTGTGAATCTTTGGGTGTCCCACGATTCGATTCAATATCGATTCTTGGGGTCACGATTCAAATCAAAATCGATTTTTAATTTTTTTTTAATTCAACACGATTCTCGATTTAAAAACGATTTTTTTCCCGATTCAAAGCGATTCTCTATTCATTCAATACATAGGATTTCAGCAAGATCTACCCCAGTCTGCTGACATGCAGGCAGAGTAGTAGATTTTTGTAAAAAGCTTTCATAATTGTAAAGAACAATGTTTTATCAGCTGATTGCAATAATGTAAATTTGTTTTAACTATTAAATGAACCGACAATATGACTTATTTTATCTTTGTGAAAATATCGGACACAGTGTGTTGTCAAGCTTATGAGATGTGATGCAGGTGTAAGCCACTGTGACACTATTGTTCTTTTTTTAATTTTTTTACAAATGTCTAATGATAATGTCAATGAGCGATTTTTAATTACTGCTATGTTGACATTTTAACTAATATTGATACTGTTGTTGATAATATTCATTTTTGTTTCGCTACTTTGGGTTTGTTCTGTGTCGTGTTTGTGTCTCCTCTCAATTGCTCTGTTTATTGCAGTTCTGAGTGTTGCTGGTTTTGTTTGGTTTTGGAATTGGATTGCATTGTTTTGGTATTGCTGTGTATTGTTTTGTTGGATTGATTAATTAAAATAAAAAATAAAAACATTTTAAATAATCCAAAAATAAAAAAAAAGATTTAAAAAAAAAAGAGAATCGATTCTGAATCGCACAACGTGAGAATCGCGATTCGATTTCGAATCGATTTTTTCCCACACCCCTAATATATATATATATATATATATATATATATATATATATATATTAGGGGTGTAACGGTACGTGTATTTGAATTGAATCGTTTCTGTACGGGGGCTTAGGTTCGGTCCAGAGGTGTACCGAACGAGTTTCCACACGAACATATTAAGTAGCGTAACGCACGTTGTGTAAACAATGCACATCGAGGCACAACACACGGCATGCTAGCAGCTAATGACCGCCATAACCACAACACCAGGGGGAGCTCCACTAACCAAGTTAAACCCAGATTCCGATCTAACAAAGGTTTTAACTCATTCTCTTTCTATGCCACATCAATGTGGAATGCACTCCCAACAGGTGTAAAAGAAAGGGCATCTCTATCCTCCTTCCAAACCACACTAAAAGAACACCTCCAGGCAACTACAACCCTAAACTAACACCCTCCCTTCCTCATCATACCTCTTCGGATTGTAAATAATCAAATGTAAATAATCAAATGTAGTCACTTTTTCTTATAATTTCTGATCTCTCTCTCTGTGTCCAATACTTGCTGTACATATGTACCAAGTCAGACCTACACTGTTCCAATGTCCATTTCTCTGATGATGCAATTGTTGATGACTGAAGTGTTGATACCAACCAAACTTAACCCCCACACCCCGGATTGTAAATAATGTAAATAATTCAATTTATATACTGTGATGATTATCTTCTGTGATGACTGTATTATGAAAATAGTATACATCTGTATCATGAATCAATTCCGACTTAAACAAGTTGAAAAACTTATTTGGGTGTTACCATTTAGTGGTCAATTGTACGGAATATGTACTTCACTGTGTAATCTACTAATAAAAGTTTCAATCAATCAATCAATCAAACGATAGACTGACCATACGCCCTCTTTTTACCCGACATGTCCTCTTTTGCGGAGCTGTCCGGGCGGAGTTTCTTAAATGCCTCAAATGTCCGGCATTTTGAGTTAGGGTTGCGTGTATTTTCAATGAAATTACAGAAAAAATTACCAATGCAACAGATAATAAAAATTGTGCGGCAGTAGTTTTTATGGATCTTAACTAAAGCATTTGACACAATTAATCACAATATTTTAATCAAAAAACTAGAACGATATGGCATCAGAGGGTTAGTCTTAAACTGGTTATGAAGTTATCAAACGAACAGGAAACGATACGTGAAGCTAGGCGAACACACGTCTACAACGCTAAATATATCTTGTGGCGTACCTCAGGGATCAATACTAGGACCTAAATTATTCAATCTCTATATAAATGACATTTGTAAAGTTACAAAAGATTTAAAGTTAGTATTATTTGCGGATGATACAACAGCGTTTTGTTCAAGAGAGAACACACAGAAGATAATACAAATAATAACAGAAGAAATTAACAAATTAAAAAGATGGTTTGACAAAAACAGACTATCGTTGAATCTCAGTAAAACTAAAATAATGCTATTTGGTAACAGTAGAAGAGAAAGTCAAACACAAATACAAATAGACGGAATAGAAATTAAAAGAGTAAATGAAACCAAATTTCTAGGTATAATGATTGATGATAAATTGAACTGGAAATCTCACGTAAAAAATATACAACATAAAGTAGCAAGAAACACGTCAATAATGAATAAAGCAAAACATGTTCTAGACCAAAAATCACTTCATATTCTCTACTGCTCACTAGTGTTACCATATCTGAGTTACTGTGTAGAGATAAGGGGAAATAACTACAAAAGTACACTTCATTCATTAACGGTGTTACGAAAAAGATCAGTTAGAATAATACATAATGTTGGATATAGAGAACATACAAACCCTTTATTTATTGAATCAAAAATACTGAAATTCCACGACATAGTGAATTTGCAAACAGCTAAAATGATACATAAAGCAAACTATAACCTGCTACCCAAGAATATACAACAATTCTTCTCAAAAAAAGAGGAGAAATATAATCTTAGAGAAAAATTTAATTTAAAACATTTGTACACACTTAAGACCTTCGGTATATCAGTATGTGGAATTAAATTATGGAATGGATTAAGCAAAGCAATCAAACAATGTACTAATATGATCCACTTCAAGAAACTCTTCAAACTTAAAGTGTTTACAAAGTACAAAGAAGAAGAACCATGATAAACATTCTGAATTTATTTAATTAATCCATTCTTTCACTCTCAAAATAATCTTACTTATCTCATCATATGAAATATAACTTACTTCAAAAAGTATTATTTATTTTTATTGTGTTTACTTATGGAGAATATTGTGAATAGATTGAGAACAGGAAGTGAACAAAAGTTTTAGCAACTGTTATGTAAAAGGAAAGGGGTAGGATTAAATAAGCTCTGCTTCTTCCTACTCCTTTTCGAACATGTTGAAAAGAGAAACTGGAAATTGTGATGTATCATGTTGTATGCTTGCATGTTCCAAATAAACTCAAACTCAACTCAACTCAATGTACGTTCAGGGTTAAGAAGGGGTGAAAAACAAAACAAATTGTGCGTGCAGCAGCATTCGTGAGGGAGGGGCAGAGACAGAGAGAGCGAGAGAGTTATGATAAACGCGCATGCGTCGCCAGGCTCTGCTTTTTATCCGTAGATTTATCAGATTTAATTTTTTATTATCTATAGCAGGGGTGTCAAAAGTGTGCCCCGGAGGCCATTTGTGGCCCACAGCTAATGTTTTAAAGGCCCACGGCACATTCTAAAAATACTATTAAATTAAACAAAAACATAACAAAAGTGAAATAAAAGAGCTTAAAGGTTGAATGTAATTTAGAAAAAGTTGCAATGTTGACTAATAAAACAAAGCTGTTTTTTTTCTTCTTTCAAACTGTCATTGCCGAAAACATAATATTGAATCAAAATCAATGTTTTTAGGAATTATTGACCTATCCAAGGTTCATATTTTTGGTGGAAGATTTTGCAAATTTGGTAAATAAATAACCCACAAATTTATATTTTGTTGTTTTCTTACTGTACCGAAAATTAACCAAACCGTGACCTCTAAACCGAGGTACGTACCGAACCGAAATTTTTGTGTACCGTTACACCCCTAATATGTATGTATATACACCCTTAATATGTATATATATATATATATATATATATATATATATATATATATATATATATATATATATATATATATATATATATATCACAGGAGGATCTCAGTAGAAACTCTTTTTTTGTCCACACTTTGATTTTGTGCTCTTGAAGCATGCAAGGTGCTAACCACGCCCCATCAGGAGCAAGGGTGAAGTGTCTTGCTCAAGGACACAAAGGACGTGACAGGGTTGGTAGAAGGTTGGGATTGAACCAGGAACCCTCAGGTTGCTGGCACAGCCACTCTCCCAAATATCCACCCTTTGCTCTGATTACTATTTGCACACTCTTTGCATTCTCTCCATGAGCTTCAAGAGGTACTCACCTGAAATGGTTTTCAAGTTAAAGTTAAAGTACCAATGATTGTCACACACACACACTAGGTGTGGCGAAATGATTCTCTGCATTTGACCCATCACCCTTGATCACCCCCTGGGAGGTGAGGGGAGCAGTGAGCAGCAGCGGTGGCTGTGCCCGGGAATCATTTTTGGTGATTTAACCCCCAATTCCAACCCTTGATGCTGAGTGCCAAGCAGGGAGGTAATGGGTCCCATTTTTATAGTCTTTGGTATGACTCGGCCGGGGTTAGCGTACTTCTTCTTCTTCTTAATCATCGTCGCCATGTCTCTTCTTCGTTCTTCTGCTTCGTCTCTGTTATGTTTTTGGACATTACTACTTGCCGCAGTTTTGAAGCAATGCATGATGGGAATCCGGATGTTGTGTGTCAGAGTATTACCGTGCCGGCTGGAATAAACCGAGCCTGCCTACTTTATGGGTTATCGATAAACTTATGGATAACGGAGACATATATAATAGTCTCCTTTTCAGGTGAGAGAGGACGCTAAAGGCAGTGCCTTTAAGGCACGCCCCCAATATTGATGTCCGGATGGAAGTCGGGAGAATGGTTGCCCCGGGAGATTTTCGGGAGTGGCACTGAAATCGGGAGGGTTGGCAAGTATGGCAGGAGCTCCGAAAAGGAATGAAATTGCCTAAACATTTAGAGAAAAGGCTTAGTCAAGCACATAATTTCTGCTTGTTTGGGACAATAACGAGGGCCAGGGTTTTTTTTCCAACCGCACAAGCGGCCCGAAGGAACCCACAGGAGCCGCCTGTATGCCGAACATATCTGAGCTGGCGGCCATTCGGGAAGATGGGCCAGATTGGGAAACAGATGACAAACTCTTTTGAAGTGTTTGTCATATATGAATGGCGTGATCTTGTCGTCGCCATCTGCTAGCACTCTTGAGGAAACCGGCGGTTACTTACCAGTGATTCATGGTCACACGGGCAGAAGCCTTGTTAAATCATTAAAGCTGTAATGATGGCTGCCGGGTAGCAAAGTGTCGTCTTTTTAATGTGAACCTCGCCCCGCCTTCTGTTGTCATCAACTCGGACATGAATGGAGAGGAAGCGGGTGCCTAATGACCTGGGATGAGTCAGTGATTACTTCAAGGCGCGGGAGCGTGACTAGTGTTGGAACGGGGCCAGCGTGGAAATCACCAAATCACTCTCGTCCGTCCTGTTCACAAAACTTGGAAGGAGATCTTTGGCTGACGTGACTTCAGTGTTTTTGGAGTGGATCCTTCAGGGGGCTCCTGTTCAATAAGAGATCTAAGATTGTGTGCTTTTGACATGATGGAAACTGCTGCTTTGCATGGGCCGTGTAGAAAAAGATAACCTACCTTGATTTATCTGCCTAAAACAATGAATATAAAGTAAGTCCCTACTATTCGCGTTGGTCATGTACCGAGACCACCCAACAAAAACGACCTTGTGTGGTGTTCGGGTCTGTGGCACCCGTTTTCATTTTTTTATTAAAAGAAAAATGATACAATTAATTAATTTTTCAAACTCACTGACTTTGGCTCATTTTCTGTGAAGAACATATGTCAGAATACATATTTAATGACCACACACCATACACCCCTCCTACACATTTCTATTACATATAAAATGTCCGGGTCCACTGGACCCGGGGCTAATAGAAGTGTGGAAATTGATGTTCTGTGTACCCCTCACACACACACACACACACACACACACACACACACACACACACACACACACACACACACACACACACACAGCAGGCCTAGACAGGAGGAGGACAGAGTGTAGGTACACAGAACATCAAAGGGTCAAATGTGCGAGAAAATGAGAGCAAACAGTTTTGACAAACAATGGTGCAGAAACACAAAAGAAGAATCCCTGTGGGATGCAGAAACTGGCAGAGAAATTTTCCGTGCTACGTTCATATTGTTGTTACTCAGCCAGCGTTTGTAGGTCTGATGGACCCGTTGCATTTTGTGGCTTTTAATGCCTCACAATCAAACACTTTTATGTTAAAGTACTGAACAGATGTTTATTGGGATAAGGTAAACATCTGTTCGGTATTTTAACATAAAAGTATATGTTATATGAACTCTGTCAGTGTTAAGAGATGATAATTATGGAATAGATGTCGAGTGGGGGCATTAAACTTGGACCATGACAGGGCCTGTATGATTTTCTTTTGCATGGATTCTAATTTGTGAAGGTAGGTAGGGAAGGTGTTACACCAGATGACATTACAGTAGTTTAGATGTGGTTCAAAGAGAGTTTTATATAGGGTAAGTAGAGCATAAAGAGGAAGATAATGACGAAGGTGAAAGAACAGGCCAACATATTTGGATAATTTGTTCAACAGATGGCTAATGTGACATTTGAAATTGAGGTATTCGTCAATGATGACCCCCCAGGAATTTTGTGGAGTACACTCTCTGTATTTCCTGCCTATTGATGTTGATATGGCAGTGCTCAGTATTTGTCTGGTTTTTATTAGAACGAAATAGAATAAAATTTGTTTTATTTACATTAAGTGAGAGCTTATTGCATTTGAACCAGGAATCCACTTTCACAAGCTCCTGTGTAGGCTCCTGTGTGAGGTAAACACATTTGTATCGTCAGCAAAAATTATTTTATGAAAAGTTTCGGAGGAGTTTACAAAATCATTTATGTATAGGATAAAAAGGAGAGGCCCCAAGATGGATCCCTGGGGAACCCCATAATTTATGGTCATACAGGGTGAATTGTGATCATTGACGCATACACATTGCTGCCTTCCGTATAGGTAAGAGCGAAACCAATCGAGAGGTACCCCTCTGACACCATAGTGATATAGCTTATACAATAAGATCTCAAAGTCTATTGTGTCAAAGGCTTTGGACAGATCCAAAAAAATGCCAATACCGCATTTTCCTTCTTCAATACAGTCATTATTAACTCTGTTTGACTTCTGCTACCCATGTTACCCATGCTACCATAGTTCCATGCCAAGTGAGGTTTGTCTATATCAGGGGTCGGCAACCCCCGGCGCATGCGGCTCTTTGATCACTCTGATGCGGCTCAGCTGCATACTTGCCGACCCGATTTTCCCGGGAGACTTCCGGATTTCAGTGCCTCTCGCAGAAAACTCCCGGGATTAATATTATCCGATTTTCACCCTTACAATAATAATAAGGGCGTGCCATGATGGTACAGCATTTAGCGCCCTCCACAACCTGTATTAACAGCGTGCCAGCCCAGCCTCTTGTTATATGCATCCTCTGCAAGTGACAGCAAGGCATACTTGGTCAACAGCCACACAGGTTACACTGACGGTGGCCATATAAAACAACTTTAACACTCTTACTAATAATGCGCCACACTTTGAACCAAAACCAAACAAGAATGACAAACACATTTCGGGAGAACATCTGCACCTTAACACAACATAAACACAACAGAACAAATACCCAGAATCCCATGCAGCCCTGACTCTTCCGGGCTACATTATACACCCCTGCTACCACCAAACCCCGCCCCCACCCCAACCCTTCTCCCTCACACAGAACCCCCCCCCCCCGTGCGTCGGTTGAGGTGGGCGGGGTTTGGTAGCGGGGGTGTAGAATGTGTATAATGTGGGGGGGGGGGGGAGGGTAACCCACATATGCGGTCCTCTCCAAGGTTTCTCATAGTCATTCACATCGACGTCCCACTGGGGTGAGTTTTTCCTTGCCCTTATGTGGGCTTTGTACCGAGGATGTCGTTGTGGCTTGTGCAGCCCTTTGAGACACTTGTGATTTAGGGCTATATAAATAAACATTGATTGATTGATTGATTGACCTTTTCCAAGAGGTCGAGCATAGCCGTACAGGTGGTGCTTTTTTTACGAAAACCATATTGGGAGTGGACAAGGATATTTAGTTTTTCCAGAAAGCCATTCAGTCGGTTATAGACCACTTTCTCAAATATTTTGGAAAATGTTGGTAAAATTGAAATTGGCCTGTAATTGTTCATATTATTTTTAATCACCTGATTTAAAAATTGGGATTACTTTTGCCAATTTGGACATTTTGGGTACAATGCCAGCACTAAGTGACAGGTTTATACAGTGACAAAGAGGATTTATGATCACATTTGCTACGGCTTTCAAGATTTTGCTACATATCCCGTCCACTCCAGCTGTATGTGATGACTTTAGGTCCATAATGATCGTATAAAACTCATTGATGTCGGTTGGCTGCATGAAAAAGGAGCTAGGGTAGCTGCCTGATAAAAATTCTTTAAAGGAATACCCTGGAGGTTGACCTATTTTACTAGATAGGTTTTTATGGCGTCACTTTAGTGCCAAAAATCCGAGCGCATAAAAACTGTTATCGCGCGCTGATTCTCCACTTCGTGCGCGTGCGCGACACCCTTTTGCGCGCGCGTGGTGACTTTTTGTGCGCGCGCGGTGCCTTTCTGTGCGCGCGCGGTGCCTTTTTGCGCGCTCTCTGTGTACTCCTGGCATCTCTCCTCGCGCTGTCATGTTTCTTTTTGGCACTTTGGGGGCGGGTATGCTTAGACGGCCCCTCCTTTCTGATTGGCTCTGAGCATTTTTCATATGACCAATAATTCTCCAGCGTAGCAACGTTGTAGCCATCTTACCTCGGACAGCTAGCCTCAATCATTACATTGATGTCAATGGTACATGTACTAATTAAATGACCATAACTTGCTCGATTTTCGACCAATTTACAAACGGTTTGCCTTGTTACAAATCTTATTACATGTAGATATGACATAGGATGCTGTACCTGTTGAAATGACCTCTTTCGCTTTAAAAAAAAAAGACTTAATTGTGCAACATAGTTGTGTAGGGTCAGTGTTAGTAAGTTCTCTGATTATTTTAAACTGTTTCAGAATACATTATTAAAAGGCTATTTTTAACATTTTAAAAACAAAATTCAAAGATTATTTCATTAATTTTATGGCTGAATCAAAAGAAATTCCATAAATTAGAACACAAATGTTCAAGAAGAAGTGAAAATATAAAATAATGTTATGGTTGGATGTTATTGCTGGTGGACCAGTTCTGGCTGAAAGATGTGATTATGGTGTTTGTTGTCTTATTATTTATTTCGGTCACATTTTGTATTACCCTGTATTGTGTTTATGTGGTATGAAATAACCTTCATCAGCGCGCGACATTTTTTTTATCCACTTCTTCCTCCGTAAATCTTGATACATATTGACGATGACCCGCCCTGCTATACTTCTGATTGGCTCTGAGCATTTTTCAGCATTTTTCGCCTGACCAATCAGAAAGAAGGGGCCGTCTAAGCATACCCGCCCCCAAAGTGCCAAAAAAGAAACATGACAGCGCGAGGAGAGATGCCAGGAGTACACAGAGAGCGCGCAGAAAGGCACCGCACGCGCACAGAAAGGCACCGCGCGCAAAAGGGTGTCGTGCGCGCGCACGAAGTGGAGAATCAGCGCGCGATAACAGTTTTTATGCGCTCGGATTTTTGGCACTAATGTGACGCCATAGGTTTTCCCCAATAGAAGCAAAAAAGGTATTAAAACTATTGGCAAGATCAGCCCTATTTGACCCTGTATCCGGAACAACAGGGGCCTTATGTCCCTTGTTGAGAACAGTATTCAACACGTTCCATGTTCTCCTACAATCCCCCTGTCATGCTTGTAATAGTTCAGAATAATAGTTGCGCTTACTTTTCCTGATAATATGACTTAATTTATTTCTATAATTTGTGTATTTTTCTTTGTTGACTCCTCCTGCCAGTTATTAAATATGACAACCACCTTGCAAATAAGAAAAGCATGCTAATGTAATGTCATGTCTTCCTCCAACAGGGACATCAAGAACATCGGAGTCAGGCTTCCCGGCCATTTGAAAAGAATCGCCTACAGCATTTTGGGCTTAAAGGACCAGACGAGCACCCTGAGTGTGTTTGCAGTGTGATGGGCGTCATCAATGGACTGCAGATTAAGCACTGAAGCAGGAAGCCCATTTTGGACTCTTAATTGAGCTGGAGCGACACTGCATGGACACCACCAAAAGAACCGTGCCATCCCTTAGGGCCCGCCTGACACCAGCAAACGTAGTGTACAGTTTTTCTATCCACAAGAGAATGCAGCCAAAACATCAACAAATACATGTAGATTTTTCTTTCTCTGCCTAAATGATTCATCTTCCAGGCTTTCTCTCAACTTTGCATTCCTGTCTCGAAGAAAAGAAGAAAAAAAAAAGACTTGTGGGAATGCCTTCACAAATGTGCACCCAGTATCGAGTAAACACAGAAGGTGTGGCGGCGTGGGAGGAGGGAAGGACGGAGGAGTCCAGCTTTGGCTTCCTTCCACTTCCTGTTCAACCGGTGAGGACATGTGAGGTCAAAATAAGGCAGGGGGGGGGGGGGGGGCTTTAATGTATGAGGTACTCTGTAAATAATTGACCTTTGTTTATATTTGGGAGTTTACCAAAACCACTAGGAATATAAAAAAAATAATCTAATGTAGCACTTCCTTTGAATATCTTGTGGTTTTGGACATAAGTAAAAGAAAAATGTCTTACTATGCGAAAAAGAAGTGGCGCAAATGAAAAGGCACTCGATCTGATGCTGTTTTTAGCTTGCCGGTAATGAAGATGGAGAGGGTGAGGTTTGCCAGAATGCAAAGTACCCTTGAAAAAAAAAAAAAAAGACATGTAATGAGGAGATGATTTCATACTAAATAATAGTTTGGGTTGAATTTCCATGTCTGGTCTATTTTTGTAAACGACACACACCAACTCTCATGTTCTTGATGATTTGAGCAACATGGATGGAATAATCTACTTTGACAATGAAGTGCTACTTTTTACAGACGTTTTCTTTATCCGGTGCTCTTAATTGATGACTGCAAATTGTTGTGTTACTGATGTACAACTTCCTTTACTTGAATTTTACCGCATTTTTGTTTGTCAAATGTATATGATTCTTTTGTAGATCTAGCTTTGGAAAAGGGATTTTTTTTTCTGTACATTTTATATGACTATACAGATTTGTACATTTTCCACTTCTTATATATCATCCAAAGCAATTTTTAGCTGCCTCTCCAAAAAAGCAAATCATCTTCAAAGAGCAAACGCCTTTATTTTTTTGACTCATGTTTTTGAAAAAAATGTATTTAATAGTCTATTTATTTTTTACTTTTTATTTATTCATCCTGATAAAACACTGAGCTGGGATTTATAATTGAACGTCGCTCTGTCACTCTACATAAAAAGAAGAAAAAAAAAGAAGCTCTGTGTCCCTTTTATTGTTGAATATGTTGAGTTTGCTTTCATTTCAAAATGTATGTGGAGCAATAAAGTCTTAAAACTGAATTTTGGCAAATCTTGATTGATTGATGTATTGGCTTTATTGAATGTATGTAAACATTTTTATTGACAAGCTATCATTATATTAATAGGATTGTTGTTGTCAATAGGGAATTTACTGTTGTGTATTTTGGTTAACTTATCTACACAAGGGGCTACATAAATTAGTTTCAACACCGCTGCAAACTAACCGCATATTTAAATTTTAATATTATTCCGTTTTGCAACAAATATTATATTATAATACTTTCCAAAGTTTTTTTTTGTTAAAATAAAAAAATATATACAGCACTGTATTTTTCGGAGTATAAGTCGCACCGGCCGAAAATGCATAATAAAGAAGGAAAAAAACATATATAAGTCGCATTTTTTGGGGAGATTTATTTGATAAAACCCAACACCAAGAATAGACATTTGAAAGGCAATTTAAAATAAATAAAGAATAGTCAACAACAGGCTGAATAAGTGTACGTTATATGAGGCATAAATAACCAACTGAAAACGTGCCTGGTATGTTAACGTAACATATTATGGTAAGAGTCATTCAAATAACTATAACATATAAAACATGCTATACGTTTACCAAACAATCTGTCACTCCTAATCGCTAAATCCCATGAAATCTTATATGTCTAGTCTCTTACGTGAATGAGCTAAATAATATTATTTGATATTTTACGGTAATGTGTTAATAATTTCACACATAAGTCGCTCCTGAGTATAAGTCGCACCCCCCGCCAAACTATGAAAAAAAACTGTGACTTATAAGTCCGAAAAATACGGTATGTATATCTGCTTGACGTACGATTTCAAAGCGACTTATCTATTAATTTGTACACTGTAAAAAAAATAAAATAATAATTTACGGTAACATTTATGGCGTTTTTGTACAGCATATATCTGTAAATTGACTTTTTTTTTTTTTACAGTAAAATTTTGTCGACTCAGCTGCCACATTTTTCTATGGTACAACATTTTTACCGCATTTCATTTTTTCAAATGTATATGATTCTTTTGTAGACCTAACTTTGGAAAAAGGATTTTTTTCTGTTCTTTATATATTACTATACAGATTTCTACAAAAAAAAATCAGTTGCCAGAATAAAAAAAACAAAAAAAAACAGTCGAACTGTTCTTCTACTTACAGTAATATGTTGTTAAAACCAGCGTATAATTTACAGTATTATTCTGCCGAACTAAATTGCCATTTTCCCCTGAAAAAGCAGTTGTCTTTCTATTCACAACAATATGTTGTTTAAAACCACCATACATTTTACAGTAACATTCTGAAGAATAAAGTAGCCATTTAAAAAAAAAAACATTTTTTACAGTAAGTATAATGATGTTGAAACCAACACAGTAAAATTCTGGTGACTGAATTGCCAGTTTTTACAGTAGAAATACAGATTTATTTATTTTTTTTTACAGCGTACCTCAAAGCAATTGACAATAATCAAATTGCATAGACAAATTCATATATTATTCGCTGTTACAAGCAGTTATAACTGCGATGTGGACCTTGAGGAACGATTTTACAACAAGTCGCAATGCCTCCTGGGATATGTAGTACGCCAGCCGGCTAGTGCCATTATCTTGACATAATGATATGCGCTCGGAATCATGATTTTTTTTTTTTTCATGCTTGAAGTAAGAAATGATTACTTTAAAAAAGTAGTTTTATACTTGTGAGTGTTGATGACACAGCTTTGCAACAGTTGATATTCTAGTTTCAAGCATGTTTTACTCAATATAGGTCATCAAATCTCAGCAACAAGCTGTAATATCTTACTGAGATCATTTAGGACCAAAACACTTAAAACAAGTTAAAGACTCTAACATAAAATCTGCTTAGTGAGAAGAATTATCTTATCAGACAGAAAATAAGCAAATATCACCCTTATTTGAGATATTTAATCTTACTTAGATTTTAGTTTTTGCAGTGTGGCTGTCAGTCTCCGTTGTAATTCATCCCAAAGTTGTTCTTTCGGGTTCAGGTCAGGACTCTGTGCAGGCCAGTCAAGTTAATCCACACCAGACTCTGTCATCCATGTCTCTATGGACCTTGCTTTGTGCACTGGTGCCCAGTCATGTTGGAAGAGGAAGGATCCCGTTCCAAACTGTTCCCACAAGGTTGGGAGCATGGAATTGTCCAAAATGTTTTGGTATCCTGGAGCATTCACCTGTGGCCGGGCCAAGTGATTAGGACACCTGATTCTGATCATTTGGATGGGTGGCCAAATACTTTTGGCAATATAGTGTATTTTCCGGTGAAAGTATACATATAAAGATATTCATTTTTGAGCGAGATTCACTGAAATGACAACTTTAGTGTAAATAGTCAGTGGCACTTTTATTAACCCAGTCAGTCAAGATGGGTTTTAACAGCACAGAAAATAAACTGTTTAAGTAGCACAGAATTACATAACATAAATAAAATAGAAAAATATTATTTCTACGTAAAATAAACAACATAGCTGTGCAGATAATACAAAATCTGTTGTGTTATGTTGCGTTACGGTGCGGGTGTTCTCCCGAAATGTGTTTGTCATTCTTATTTGGTGTGGGTTCACAGTGTGGCGCATATTTGTAGCAGTGTTAAAGTTGTTTATACGGCCACCCTCAGTGTTACCTGCATGGCTGTTGACCAAGTATGACTCGCATTCACTTGTGTGTGTGAAAAGCTGTAGATATTATGTGACTGGCCCGGCACGCCAAGGCAGTGCCGGACTTTGAGCTCAGCTCGCTCACAGTCCTGACTTGAGGTGAAGGCTAATTAGCTTTTAGCGTAAATTTAGCTCATTTTGCAGTGCGTGCGTGTGTGTGCGTGTGTGTGTTGAAACTTTTATTAGTAGATTGCACAGTACAGTACATATTCCGTACAATTGACCACTAACATTAACATCCGAATACTTTTTTCAACTTGTTTAAGTCCACGTAAATCAATTCATGGTAAACACATGTCTGTGTGTGTTACGGACAGCAAAGCCCTGTCTGTCTGTTATTTCACTTTACCTTTTTCTGCGTTGATTGAGCTGTGTTGAAGCAGCAAAAAAGGACATTTACTGTTTAATGTTGCACTTTTTATATGTAGAAGAAAAGTTTTGTCATTTTATTTAATCTGAGCAACAACTTGAGGCAGTTTAATGTTGATTAACATGGGCAGAATTATTATAGTGTTCCCAATGTTAAAAAGGATAAAGCCATTGTTTACAAATTTGGTAAATAAATAACCAAAAAATTTATATTTTGTTGTTTTCTTACTGTACCGAAAAGGAACCGAACCGTGACCTCTAAACCGAGGTACGTACCGAACCGAAATTTTTGTGTACCGTTACACCCCTACTATTTACACAAATTACATATAATATCAATCAATCAATCAATGTTTATGTATATAGCCCTAAATCACAAAAGTCTCAAAGGGCTGCACAAGCCACAACGACATCCTCGGTACAGAGCCCACATAAGGGACGTCGATGTGAATGACTATGAGAAACCTTGGAGAGGATTGCATATGTGGGTAACCCCCCCTCTCTAGGGGAAACCGAAAGCAATGGATGTCGAGTGACATAATATTGTGAAAGAACAGTCCTTAGTGGATCTAACATAGTAGTGAGAGTCCAGTCCATAGTGGGGCCAGCAGAAGACCAGCAGGAGACCATCCCGAGCAGCGCAGAGATGTCCGCAACCGATGCACAGGCGAGCGGTCCACCCCGGGTCCCAACTCTGGACAGCCAGCACTTCATCCATGGTCACCGGAACCAGAATAACCCGGCGAGGAGGCAGAGGAAAAAAGAAAAGAAACGGCAGATCAACTGGTCTAAAAGGGGGGTCTATTTAAAGGCTAGAGTATACAAATGAGTTTTAAGATGGGACTTAAATACTTCTACTGAGGTAGCATCTCTAATTGTTACCGGGAGGGCATTCCATAGTACTGGAGCCCGAATAGAAAACGCTCTATAGCCCGCAGACTTTTTTTGGGCTCTGGGAATCACTAATAAGCCGGAGTACTTTGAACGCAGGTTTCTTGCCGGGACATATGGTACAATACAATCAGCAAGATAGGATGGAGCTAGACCGTGTAGCAGTGACGTGCGGTGAGGTTGATGGCTGGTGAGGCACTGACTTCATCACAGTCAGATTTACAAACATATGAACCCTAAAGAGTATCTTATTCACCATTTGATTGGCAGCAGTTAACGGGTTATGTTTAAAAGCTCATACCAGCATTCTTCCCTGCTTGGCACTCAGCATCAAGGCTTGGAATTGGGGGTTATTAAATCACCAAAAATTATTCCCGGGCGCGGCGCCGCTGCTGCCCACTGCTCCCCTCACCTCCCAGGGGGTGATCAAGGGGATGGGTCAAATGCAGAGGACAAATTTCATTACACCTAGTGTGTGTGTGACAATCATTGCTACTTTAACTTAACTTTAACTTTACACATACAAACTGTAGCACACAAAAAAGCACATTTAATAAAAAAAACGTTATTATGGTCTTACTTTTACTTATAAAATAAATCCATGAGCCGTTATTGTGCTGGATTAATGCAATCCCTGACGAGAGTGTTATATCAACTAAAGCCCTCACTTAAACTTTCCACGTGCAAGATTGAATCTATTTAAAAAAGTGTAACCGAGGGTTTATAAATGTCGCCTATACTGTATGAAACTACAAAATAACAAACACGGAGGCTCCAGTTTACACGAGGACCACTTTATTTACCTTCTTTCAAAAACTTCCGCTCCACTCCAACGTGTCGTCACTTTCGCTCTTAGCGCCTTCAAAATAGAGCTCAAGGCATATACTGTATAACAGCGCATAACAGGAACTTAACATCACAAAGAGGAAAGCCCATAAAAATAGGTTACAAAAGTTATTTAATAAGAAGCCAAAAAGTGCAAAAACAATAATGTTCGTGTTGGAGGAGTTGTGAATTAGGTACACCTGCAGTCTGCAGGTGTACCTAATGTTGTGGCCCTGCAGTCATTCACAACTCCTCCAACAAGAACATTATTGTTTTTGCACTTTTTGGCTTCTTATGAAATAACTTTTTTAAATAGATTCAATCTTGCACGTGGAAAGTTTAAGTGTGGGCTTTAGTTGATATAACACTCCCGTCAGGGGTTGCCGTGCATTCTACGGCGGGGGTGCAGGAGGCGAGCCTCAGCCAGTGCGTCTTTTGCAGCCGTTTTATGATCGCTCAGCTCAAGAAATACTTTACACACATACAGTTGTTGACAAAATACACTGTACATTATATACAGAGGTGGGTAGAGTAGCCAGAAATTGTACTCAAGTAAGAGTACTGTTACTTTAGAGATTTATTACTCAAGTAAAAGTAAGGAGTAGTCACCCAAATATTTACTTGAGTAAAAGTAAAAAGTATGTTGTAAAAAAACTACTCAAGTACTGAGTAACTGATGAGTAACATACACACACATATCATATATATATATATATATATATATATATATATATATATATATATATATATATATATATATATATATACACACACACACATATATATATATATATATATATATATATATATATATATATATATGCACACACACATATATATATATATATATGTATATATATATATATATATATATATATATATATATATATATATATATATATATATATATATATACATAGATATATACAGTATATAATTTTTTTTTTTTTTTTTTTTTGCCGTTTTTGTTTACATGTTAATAGTGTTTTAATGAATATACATGCATGTTTAACACATATAGATTCCTTTCTTTCATGAAGACAAGAATATAAGTTGGTGTATTACCTGATTCTGATGACTTGCATTGATTGGAATCAGACAGTAGTGATGACAAACGTCCAGGTTTTCAAATGGAGGAGAAAAAAAGTTCCTCCTTTCTGTCTAATACCACATGAAAGTGGTTGGTTTTTGGCATCTTATATGTCCAGCTTCCATATTCGTTTTTATACACTTTACAAGAAATACATTGGCGGCAAACTCCGTAGCTTGCTAGCTTGTTTGCGCAGGCTTTCGGGGACTCTTTTTTGAAAGCGCAGGCGCGATGGAGCGGCACTTTTATTGTGAAGACAGGAACTGTGCAGTCAGTCTTTAGGCTTTTGACGGGGTGTACGGTTGAAATAAAAAATGGTGTTTTTTCCTTCACACTTTTGATTGATTGATTGGAACTTGTATTAGTAGATTGCACAGTACAGTACATATTCCGTACAATTGACCACTAAATGGTAACACCCCAATAAGTTTTTCAACTTGTTTAAGTCAGGTCATGTGACCGCCTGGCTCTGTTTGATTGGTCCAACGTCGCCAGTGACTGCATCTGATTGGTGGAACGGAGTGAACGTCACCAGTGACAGTATTTGTTGAAACGCAGGCACTATGAAGGTCTGTCTGACAGACCAAAACAAACAAAGCGTGCATTAACAGATCGATAAAAATTAGTAGCGAGTAGCGAGCTGAATGTAGATAAAAGTAGCGGAGTAAAAGTAGCGGAGTAAAAGTAGCGTTTCTTCTCTATAAATATACTCAAGTAAAAGTAAAAGTATGTTGCATTAAAACTACTCTTAGAAGTACAATTTATCCCAAAAGTTACTTAAGTAGATGTAACGGAGTAAATGTAGCGCGTTACTACCCACCTCTGATTATATACCTCAGCTAACTAAACTATGGAAATGTATAACATAATTCATATAGCAATACGGTCTCACTGCACAGCAGACCAGCAGTTAGCCGAGTCCGCAATCCATGTTGAGGCACACCGCAGTGACGTGCCTCAACTGGCTGCTGATCACCGCACCATCTCTTCTCAGTATTTGAACGGCAAATGTGAAAATTCAGCGATTTTAAATAAAAATAATCTAAAACGGGTGAAGTTAAATGGAAAATAACTTTATAGTATAATCACTGGATACATATAACAATTTAATAAAAAAAAAATATTTTTACATTTTTTTTCTTTCCATGATGGCAGGTGAGGCGGGGCCTCACCTGCCTCTAGTGACTACACGTCACTGCCGTGTAGTATTTTATACGTAAGTAGTAAAACCTTAAAGTCTCATCTTAAGTGCACAGGAAGCCAGTGCAGGTGAGCCAGTATATGGATAATATCCTAACGATACACACCTCTACTCGTAATTTGAGGTACCACTGTAGGTTAAAACACTAACAAAAATGTTGCGGTGCTATTGTAGCATAAAGCTTGGTTAACCTTATCGCAATTACGGTCATCTTCTCAATGATCAGCTTTTAAATGCATTCTTCACATTAGAGCGTGCTCGAGAAAGAAGATTGTCAATGTTGAACTATTGAATTGATGTGAGGGTCAACAGAGAGGCTGCAAGAAAGAAGCCACTTGCAAAGGAGCCTGGGAACTGGGATTTGTCACTAAGTCTCTGGCGAGTCTTTGTCCTTGACTTCCAGCTGGCTGTGTGTTCTCGCCCCCACTCCGACCAATAGAACGCCTCAAAATAGTTGCGGCTTTGTGCGACAGTTCTAAACTGAGAAAGACATTTTCCATCGCTACCCATCCATCCATTCTCTCACGGCGTTTCGCCGCGTGTTGGATTTTTTTTCTTCTTCTTCTACTTTCTTTTCCAACGCGAGACGGAAAAAGAGGGGCAGAGTTACGGCATTCAGCTGCTGATTGTACTCTTTGGTTTTATGCAAATCCACAAGTGAGCGTGTCCAAAAACCGAGCGCGGGGGGTTTTGGTTTATGTCCCTGTCGTCAAATGTAACGAGATTATCCTCGCTCTGTCGGGGCTGAATGTGTGGAAGTTTGTATCTTGTCATTAAGGACTGTAAATAACAAGGGATGCATGGGGAGCCCAGGAGACGCGAGTGGGGGATGAGGGGGACTTTGTGGTGGGCGCAGAGTTGAGCCATGCTAAAGCACACTTGCCAACCTTGAGACCTCTGATTTCGGGAGGTGGGGGGGTGGGGCGGGGCGTGGTTAAGAGGGGAGGAGTATATTGACAGCTAGAATTCACCAAGTCAAGTATTGCATACATATATATATATACATATATATATATATATATATATCTACATCCTGAAAATATGCAAACAAAACTGTGTTTAGATAATTGATACTTCAAACTTGCATAAATATAACATGAATATAACATAACTTGGCTTCTGAGAGCTTCAAAATGTAATGAATAAAATGCTAAAGTTGTTGATAAATAAGCAATTTTTTTAAATAATTAAATATGGTCATTTTAAATGAATTATTATGATAATTTAAAATGTATTATTTCAAATATGTTTATTTTAATGTACCGGTCTAATTCTATGGCTGGATGTAATAAGGAGTCATAAAAAATGAAAATAAAAAATACAATAAATGTTGATGTTTTTAGCAAAATATAGTAAAAATTTATTTATTTAAAAAAATATATTTTTTAAATTAATAAATATATTTATTTTTAGGTAAGATAAGCATCAATCAATCAATGTTTATTTATATAGCCCTAAATCACAAGTGTCTCAAAGGGCTGCACAAGCCACAACGACATCCTCGGTACAGAGCCCACATAAGGGCAAGGAAAAACTCACCCCAGTGGGACGTCGATGTGAATGACTATGAGAAACCTTGGAGAGGACCGCATATGTGGGTAACACCCCCCCCCCCTGCCTCTAGGGGAGACCGAATGCAATGGATGTCGAGTGAGTCTAACATAATATTGTGAGAGTCCAGTCCATAGTGGATCCAACATAATAGTAAGAGTCCAGTCCATAGTGGGGCCAGCAGGACACCATCCCGAGCGGAGACGAGTCAGCAGCGCAGAGATGTTCCCAACCGATGCCGATAATGAATAAAATGCTAAAGTTGTTGATAAACAAGCAATTATTTTAATAATTAAATGTGGTCATTTTAAATGAATTATTATGATAATTTAAAATGTATTATTTCAAATATGTTTATTTTAATGTACCGGTATAATTCTATGGCTGGATGTAATAAGGAGTCAGAAAAAACACACAAAAAAAATACAATTAATTTTGATGTTTTTAGCAAAATATAGTTAAAATGTATTTAGTTTTTTGTTTTAATAAATATATTTATTTTTAGGTAAGATAAACATAATAATACAATTTATCTCTAGTCTGGATGATTTAGTTCTTGTCACCCTGTTGTCCTCCCGTTGTGAAAAAAGGCTGTCCTCACTAAGGTCCGCATGGAGCTGGAGGGGGCGGCTGAAAATCGGGAGATTTTCGGGAGAATATTTGTCCCGGGACGTTTTCGGGAGAGGCGCTGAATTTCGGGAGTCTCCCGGAAAATTCGGGAGGATTGGCAAGTATGTGCTAAAGGTTTCCAGTAGGACACATTAGCATGTTTGGCTATTGTGTGTCCAGCACACACAACCTCGCCTTCCCCTAGGGCAGGGGTTGGCAACCCAAAATGTTGAAAGAGCCATATAGGACCAAAAATACAAAAACAAATCTGTCTGGAGCCGCAAAAAATTAAAAGCCATATTACATACAGATAGTGTGTCATGAGATATAAATTGAATTAAGAGGACTTAAAGAAAACTAAATGACCTCAAATATAGCTACAAATGAGGCATAATGATGCAATATGTACATATAGCTAGCCTAAATAGCATGTTAGCATCGATTAGCTTGCAGTCATGCAGTGACCAAATATGTCTGATTAGCACTCCACACAAGTCAATAACATCAACAAAACTCACCTTTCATGCACAAAGTTAAACGTTTGGTGGACAAAATGAGACAGAAAAAGAAGTGGCATAAAACACGTCCTAGAAAGTCGGAGAAAGTTATACATGTAAACAAACTACGGTGAGTTCAAGGACCGCCAAAATTAGTAGGACAAAACGGCGCTCGCCAAATACTCGAATCAGTGAAGCATGTTTAATATAAACAGTGGGCTTTGTAACAATTAGGGAGGCTTGTGTCATGTTTGCATACTTGCCAACCTTGAGACCTCCGATTTCGGGAGGTGGGTGGGGGGGGCGTGGTTGAATGAGGGCGGGGGCGTGGTTAAGAGGGGAGGAGTATATTGACATCTAGAATTCACCAAGTCAAGTATTTCATACACACATATATATATATATATATATATATATATATATATATATATATATATATATATATATATATATATATATATATATATATATATATATATGTATATATATATATACCTGTATATATATATATATACCTGTGTGTGTGTATGTATATATATATATATATATATATATATATATATATATATATATATATGTATATATATATATATATATATATATATATATATATATATATATATATATATATATATATATATATATATATATATATATATATCCTGAAATTATGCAAACAAAACTGTGTTTAGATAATTGATACTTCAAACTTGCATAAATAAATCTTGAGGAATATAACATAACTTGGCTTCTGAGAGCTTCAAAATGTAATGAATAAAATGCTAAAGTTGTTGATAAACAAGCAATTATTTTAATAATTAAATATGGTCATTTTAAATGAATTATTATGATCATTTAAAATTAATGATTTCAACTATGTTTATTTTAATGTATAATTCTATGGCTATATGTAATAAGGAGTCAGAAAAAATACAAATAAAAATACAATTAATTTTGATGTTTTTAGCAAAATATAGTAAACATGTATTTTTTTTTTTTTTTTAAATTAATAAATATATTTATTTTTAGGTAAGATAAACATAATAATACAATGTATCTCTAGTCTGGATGATTTAGTTCTTGTCACCCTGTTGTCCTCCTGTCATAAAGAAAAGGCTGTCTTCACTCAGGTCCGCATGGAGTTGGAGGGGGCGTGGCCTCCAGCTCCGGCTGAAAATCGGGAGATTTTCGGGAGAATATTTGTCCCGGGAGGTTTTCGGGAGAGGCACTGAATTTCGGGAGTCCCCCGGAAAATTCGGGAGGGTTGGCAAGTATGTGTTTGTACTCCTACAGAAACCATATTAAAACAAAAAATAGATTTTTTTTCCCCTCATCTTTTTCCATTTTTCAGACATTTTTTAAAAAGCTCCAGAGAGCCACTAGGGCGGCGCTATGCGGCTCTAGAGCCGCGGGTTGCCGACCCCTGCCCTAGTGCATGGGCGTCAAAGTCTGGCCCGCGGGCCATTTTTGGCCCGCCGTGTAATTTCACTTGGCCCGTGAGGCGATATCAAATTAACACAAGAGCTGGATCCGCCGATTATATACAGCGGCGGTGCCGCGGTACACCGCTAATTCTCATACTTGCCAAACCTCCCAGGAGACTCCCAAATTTCAGTGCCCCTCCCGAGAATTGTAACGTCCCCTTTTCGTCCAGTCCAACGAGTCCTGGCTCAGTTACATAATAAGTGCGGCTTTGGCACGCACACAGAATCGAATGCAACGCATCCTTGATCTTCAGCGATACAGGTTACACTGAGGGTGCCAGTATAAAAAAGTTTAAAGGGGAACATTATCACAATTTCAGAAGGGTTAAAACCATTAAAAATCAGTTCCCAGTGGCTTATTCTATTTTTCGAAGTTTTTTTCAAAATTTTACCCATCACGCAATATCCCTAAAAAAAGCTTCAAAGTGCCTGATTTTAACCATCGTTATATACACCCGTCCATTTTCCTGTGACGTCACATAGTGATGCCAATACAAACAAACATGGCGGAAAGAACAGCAAGGTATAGCGACATTAGCTCGGATTCAGACTTGGATTTCAGCAGCTTAAGCGAAATTGAAGAAGAAACTGAAGCTATTGAGCCATATCGGTTTGAACCGTATGCAAGCAAAACCGACGAAAACGACACGACAGCCAGCGACACGGGAGAAAGCGAGGACGAATTCGGCGATCGCCTTCTAACCAACGATTGGTATGTGTTTGTTTTTAAGTGTTGTAATGTTTTTAAGCTAAATTATTGGTAAACACAGTTTATGTATAATAATTTACGTAAAACTGCGAGTAATGAATAAAGTTTTCATCAATTAATATATTCTGTAGACATACCCTCATCCGCTCTCTTTTCCTGAAAGCTGATCTGTCCAGTTTTGGAGTTAATGTCAGCAGGCCAGGGAAGCTAGGGTCGATATTCTTCTCTTGATCATCTTCGGTGGCATAAGGGACGGTGTGAGCCAAGACATCCAGGGGGTTTAGCTCGCTCGTCTGCGGGAACAAACTGCCGCCATTGCTTGCCGTGCTACCGAGGTCCTTTGTCCCTGAATTGCTCACACACTCTGGCAGATTCAATGGGGGTCTGGCGGCAGATTTCTTTGACTTTATCGTTGGAAATGCATCTGCTTTGAGTGTCGCAGGATATCCACACATTCTTGCCATCTCTGTCGTAGCATAGCTTTCGTCGGTAAAGTGTGCGGAACAAACGACTGACCATTTTCGTCGGCTTTCCCCACACTCTCGTATTTTGAACAAATTTCGTCATTGCTTGTTCAATATTTAATGCAAAACTTGTTTGGGTCCCTATCAAAAAGGTTAATTTGTTCAACCTTGACCTGTGGCTTTGTTCAGTTGTAAATTTTGGCCCACTCTGTATTTGAGTTTGACACCCCTGCCCTCATGGACTCTTTTTGCTTGAAGACCACAACTTTCACTCTTCCTCCTTGTGGCTTCTTAGATGTCTTAGGTCAATTTAGAAGAAATAAACCATATCACTGTTCCTACACAACCTCTCTTGCTGTTTGTTTTGACCTCCTGGCAGCTCTTTGTCATGCACACACTCTGAAAAAAAAGAAAGAAGGCAGCAGCGCTGTGGAATTTACATCCCGACTAACTTTAGCTTTGGGTTCCTGACCAGAAAACACATCCTCCAATTTTTGTCTATATTGGTCTTCTTGCGTCTTTCCGCTGCTCTTTTCTCTCAGCACCATCTCTCATGGGGATTTTTTTTTCTTTCGCACATAATTCCCTTCCTAAGTCCCTTCCAAGCTCCACTTGAAGATTTTATGCCCTGAACCAAGATTACACACATATCGCCAAAAGCTCCTTTACAAGTGCAATCCAATTTTAAACTAAGTCGCTGGATTTAAACTCTATTAAACTTATGTAATGTGGTGTCAAGAAGAGGCAAATAATTCTTTAATGAAATGGTGCGTTCCCAAACTGCTGATTGATGGCTTTACAAGGCTGCGTTAGACAGCGACATCAACAGTTACGCCACAAAAAGTGGAAACCTCGCAAATTTAAGTGAAAATGGTTTATTTATGACAAAATAACTAACTTACACCAATTTGCTCATCCGAGGGAAAATGTATACCGTATTTTTCGGAGTATAAGTCGCTCCGGAGTATAAGTCGCACCGGGCGAAAATGCATAACAAAGAAGGGAAAAAACATATATAAGTCGCACTCTTTATGCCTAATATAAGGGGAATTGCACTTTTTGGGGGGAATTTCATTCACAATCTTTATGAAAGACAAGAAGATGAAAGTTATTATTCTTTTTTTTTTGCAATCTATTATGTAAAAATTGGCTTATTCTAGGTGGCTAACAATGCAGGCAATGGGAGAAATCAATTGTACCGTATTTTTCGGAGTATAAGTCGCTCCGGAGTATAAGTCGCACCGGCCGAAAATGCATAATAAAGAAGGAAAAAAACATATATAACTCGCATTTTTGGGGGAATTATATTTGATAAAAGCCAACACCAAGAATAGACATTAGAAAGGCAATTTAAAATAAAGAAAGAATAGTGAACAACAGGCTGAATAAGTGTACGTTATATGAGGCATAAATAACCAACTGAGAACGTGCCTGGTATGTTAACGTAACATATTATGGTAAGAGTCATTCAAATAACTATAACATATAGAACATGCTATACGTTTACCAAACAATCTGTCACTCCTAATCGCTAAATCCCATGAAATCTTATACGTCTAGTCTCTTACGTGAATGAGCTAAATAATATTATTTGATATTTTACGCTAATGTGAGGGAAGTTTTTTTGGGGTTGGTGCACTAATTGTAAGTGTATCTTGCGTTTTTTATGTTGATTTAATAAATAAATAGAAAATAAAAAAAATATTTTATTCTAATTTTATTTTTTTTTAATTTCTTGTGCTGTCCGGTACCAATCGATCCACGGACCGGTACAGGGCCGTGGCCCGGTGGTTGGGGACCACTGATTTACACAACGTGCCAACTTAACTAGTTTTGGGTTTTGTACATATACTGCTCCTCCTACCACAGAATGAAAAATATTAGTGTTTTATTGTCTAATGGCGTACAAATGATCATAAATCATTTTTCTCACGTTGTTGATTGTTCTAACCTTGGCAGAGGCCTGCAGTCTTTTCAGTGACATTCTAGTCACACATGTTTAAAATGCATTGGAGTATGTCACCCTACCACTCCTCCGCCTTTGATCGTCTACACTCCAATATAAATGCACACAGGTAAAGCGTATAATTGTTTCTTCCATGACGCAATTTACATGCCATTAAAACTAAGAAAATAAACGCATAGTTTCCCACGTATTCATTTACTTGTGACGGCCCGGCAAATTAAGGACCACCACAAGTAAAAAAAAAAAAGTATTTTTTATTTTATATATATATATATATATATATATATATATATATATATATATATATATATATATATATATATATATATATATATATATATATAATTTTGTCAAAATTATGAAGGACAAGTGGGAGAAAATTAATTATTAATCTACTTGTTAATTTACTGTTAATATCTGTGTTCTTTCTCTTTTAACATGTTCTATCTACACTTCTGTTAAAATCTAATAATCACTTATTCTTCTGCTGTTTAATACTTTACATTAGTTTTGGATGATACCACAAATTTGGGTATCATCATCACAGGATCATACATTGGTCATATTCAAAGTATCCGGTACTTTTTAGAGGCGGTATAGTACCGACTATGATTCATTAGTATCGCGGTACTATACTAATACCGGTGTACCGTACAACCCTAACTGACACCAACCAGCAACCAACTAACCAACCTGTTCCTCAAACTCTTAATTTCAAAACAAATAAGGTAACCCATATTTTGTGGGACATAACTGCAAGAGATTGAAAAACATACATCACCTGGAAGGTGGGTTTTGGTGGTAGCGGGGGGTGTATATTGTAGCGTCCCGGAAGAGTTAGTGCTGCAAAGGGGTTCTGGGTATTTGTTCTGTTGCGTTTATGTTGTGTTACGGTGCGGATGTTCTCCCGAAATGTGTTTGTCATTCTTGTTTGGTGTGGGTTCACAGTGTGGCGCATATTTGTAACAGTGTTAAAGTTGTTTATACGGCCACCCTCAGTGTAACCTGTATGGCTGTTGATCAAGTATGCATTTCATTCAATTAAGTGTGTGTATTATGTGACTGGGCCGGCACGCTGTATGTATGGAGGAAAAGCGGACGTGGCGACAGGTTGTAGAGGACGCTAAAGGCAGTGCCTTTAAAGGGGAACATTATCACAATTTCAGAAGGGTTAAAACCATTAAAAGTCAGTTCCCAGTGGCTTATTTTATTTTTCGAAGTTTTTTTCAAAATTTTACCCATCACGCAATATTCCTAAAAAAAGCTTCAAAGTGCCTGATTTTAACCATCGTTATAACCACCCGTCCATTTTCCTGTGACGTCACATAGTGATGCCAATACAAACAAACATGGCGCATAGAACAGCAAGGTATAGCGACATTAGCTCGGATTCAGACTCGGATTTCAGCGGCTTAAGCGATTCAACAGATTACGCATGTATTGAAACGGATGGTTGTAGTGTGGAGGCAGGTAGCGAAAATGAAATTGAAGAAGAAACTGAAGCTATTGAGCCATATCGGTTTGAACCGTATGCAAGCGAAACCCACGAAAACGACACGACAGCCAGCGACACGGGAGAAAGCGAGGACGAATTCGGCGATCGCCTTCTAACCAACGATTGGTATGTGTTTGTTTGGCATTAAAGGAAACTAACAACTATGAACTAGGTTTACAGCATATGGAATACATTTGGCAACAACATGCACTTTGAGAGTGCAGACAGCCCATTTCAGGCGCGCTAAGAACATATATTTTTCCACGATTTCAGCACTCAGGTTAACCATACCTAAATAGACACAAAATACTGCATTACACAAGACTACCCGAATGTACTCGAATGATTGAAAAAAATAAATGTTTTTAAGCTAAATTATTGGTAAACACAGTTTATGTATAATAATTTACGTAAAACCGCGAGTAATGAATAAAGTTTTCATCAATTGATATATTCTGTAGACATACCCTCATCCGCTCTCTTTTCCTGAAAGCTGATCTGTCCAGTTTTGGAGTTGATGTCAGCAGGCCAGGGAAGCTAGGGTCGATATTCTTCTCTTGATCATCCAAGCTCGCTCGTCTGCGGGAACAAACTGCCGCCATTGCTTGCCGTGCTACCGAGGTCCTTTGTCCCTGAATTGCTCACACACTCTGGCAGATTCAATGGGGGTCTGGCGGCAGATTTCTTTGACTTTATCGTTGGAAATGGATTTGCTTTGAGTGTCGCAGGATATCCACACATTCTTGCCATCTCTGTCGTAGCATGGCTTTCGTCGGGAAAAGTGTGCGGAACAAACGACTGACCATTTTGTCGGCTTTCCCCACAGCCTCGTATTTTGAACAAATTTCGTCTAATTTCTTGCCACTTTCTTGCGAAAGTGGCAAGAAAAAGTGGTTGGGGGCGTGGTTTAGAGGGGAGGAGTATATTGACAGCTAGAATTCACCAAGTCAAATATTTCATACATATACAGTATATATATATATATATATATATATATAGATATAGATATATATAGATAGATAGATATCTACATCCTGAAAATATGCAAAAAAAAACTGTGTTTAGATAATAGATACTTCAGACTTGCATAAATAAATATTAAGGAATATAACATAAATTGGCTTCTGAGAGTTTCAAAATGTAATGAATAAAATGCTAAAGTTGTTGATGAACAAGCAATTATTTTAATAATTAAATATGGTCATTTTAAATGAATTATTATGATAATTTAAAATCTATTATTTCAAATATGTTTATTTTAATGTATAATTCCATGGCTGGATGTAATAAGGAATCAGGAAAAAATACAAATAAAAATACAATTAATTTTGATGTTAGAGGACAGTAAATCTGTACTGCCATACCAGCTGTACAGTGACTACTCGAAACAACGTCCAAGTTTCATGTATTCAGTATTGTCACTTGAGAAGGTACACTGTACTAAAATGGTTGCTGTCCTTACTTTAACGAGACACTGTTTGTTTAATTATGGAGACCCCCACCAAGCTCAGGTTCTAAGTGGAACCTAAGTTGGTTGCATTCGGTGGGTTGACTTTTACCTCGTAACTTTGTGGGTGGTACATCCTGTGCACATCTGTGTGCCAAGTGAGAAGGACCCAAAGTTTATACAACACTTTGACAGGAAAAGAAACGTTCCTGTCGAGAATTAAAAGAAGCAAACAGACTAGAAGTGCTTTGTCACGTTTTCTATTTCTTCCCCCCCCCGAACAGGATGCGCGCCTCTTTCTGCAACACTATTTGTCTCAGCGCCCCCCCTCTCTTAATTTACGCCTGTCTGCATATGTTATGGAGGCCATTAATCCTGCCTTGCACCCCTGCAGATAATTACGGTCATTAAACCAATTAGGCCGCACATGGAGGGGAGGTTTTAGTTGGAGCCTGAGGCCTCGCTCTGCTCTATCATGCCAGCTGAGGTGGTCCGACAAAAACTCAAAGCAGGGAGTGAATTACTTGAGCCCAATTTTGGATTAAGGCAGTGGTCCCCAAACACCGGTTCGGGGACCGTACCGGTGCGTGAAGCATTTGCCACCGGGCCGGAGAGAAACAATGAATCATTTATAAAGGACTGCATTTGATTTGACTTAACTTTGGCCTGTCCCACTAGACCAGGGTGTCAAACTTGTTTTCATTGAGGGCCACAACGCAGTCATGGCAGCCTGTTACTGTTACAAGTAGGGATGTCCGATAATGGCTTTTTGCCGATATCCGATATTCCGATATTGTCCAACTCTTTAATTACCGATACCGATATCAACCGATATATGCAGTCGTGGAATTAACACATTATTATGCCTAATTTGGACAACCAGGTATGGTGAAGGTAAGGTACTTAAAAAATAAAAATAAATAAATAAAAATAAGATAAATAAATTAAAAACATTTTCTTGAATAAAAAAGAAAGTAAAACAATATAGAAACAGTTAGATAGAAACTAGTAATTAATGAAAATGAGTACAATTAACTGTTAAAGGTTAGTACTATTAGTGGACCAGCAGCACGCACAATCATGTGTGCTTACGGACTGTATCCCTTGCAGACTGTATTGATATATATTGATATATAATGTAGGAACCAGAATATTAATAACAGAAAGAAACAACCCTTTTGTGTGAATGGGGGAGGAAGGTTTTTTGGGTTGTTGCACTAATTGGAAGTGTATCTTGTGTTTTTTATGTTGATATAATATAAAAACAAACAAAAAAACAAACAAAACAAAAAATTATAGATTACTGTACAGATAAATATATTGCACTTTTTCTCATGCGTCCACGTTTATAGATGTATGTTATATTGTCTTTGTTATTCCAGCGAGTTAATCCATTTTGGGGGGAGTTAAGAGGGATAATTTAATTATGATGCGTTTAAAGGGGAACATTATCACCAGACCTATGTAAGCGTCAATATATACCTTGATGTTGCAGAAAAAAGACCATATATTTTTTTAACCGATTTCCGAACTCTAAATGGGTGAATTTTGGTGAATTAACCGCGTTTCTAATATTCGCTCTCGGAGCGATGACGTCACAACGTGGCGTCACATCGGGAAGCAATCCGCCATTTTCTCAAACACCGAGTCAAATCAGCTCTTTTATTTTCCGTTTTTTCGACTGTTTTCCGTACCTTGGAGACATCATGCCTCGTCGGTGTGTTGTCGGAGGGTGTAACAACATGAACAGGGACGGATTCAAGTTGCACCAGTGGCCCAAAGATGCGAAAGTGGCAAGAAATTGGACGTTTGTTCCGCACACTTTACCGACGAAAGCTATGCTACGACAGAGATGGCAAGAATGTGTGGATATCCTGCGACACTCAAAGCAGATGCATTTCCAAGGATAAAGTCAAAGAAATCTTCCGCCAGACCCCCATTGAATCTGCCGGAGTGTGTGAGCAATTCAGGGACAAAGGACCTCGGTAGCACGGCAAGCAATGGCGGCAGTTTGTTCCCGCAGACGAGCGAGCTAAACCCCCTGGATGTCTTGGCTCACACCGTCCCTTATGCCACCGAAGATGATCAAGAGAAGAATATCGACCCTAGCTTCCCTGGCCTGCTGACATGAGGGTATGTCTACAGAATATATTCATTGATGAAAATTGGGCTGTCTGCACTCTCAAAGTGCATGTTGTTGCCAAATGTATTTCATATGCTGTAAACCTAGTTCATAGTTGTTAGTTTCCTTTAATGCCAAACAAACACATACCAATCATTGGTTAGAAGGCGATCGCCGAATTTGTCCTCGCTTTTTCCCGTGTCGCTGGCTGTCGTGTTGTTTTCGTGGGTTTCGCTTGCATACGGTTCAAACCGATATGGCTCAATAGCTTCAGTTTCTTCTTCAATTTCATTTTCGCTACCTGCCTCCACACTACAACCATCCGTTTCAATACATGCGTAATCTGTTGAATCGCTTAAGCCGCTGAAATCCGAGTCTGAATCCGAGCTAATGTCGCTATAGCTTGCTGTTCTTTCCGCCATGTTTGTTTGTGTTGGCTTCACTATGTGCCGTCACAGGAAAATGGACGGGTGTATATAACGATGGTTAAAATCAGGCACTTTGAAGCTTTTTTTAGGGATATTGCGTGATGGGTAAAATTTTGAAAAAAACTTCGAAAAATATAATAAGCCACTGGGAACTGATTTTTAATGGTTTTAACCATTCTGAAATTGTGATAATGTTCCCCTTTAAGAGTCTTACGGCCTGAGGGAAGAAGCTGTTACAGAACCTGGAGGTTCTGCTTCGGAGGCTGCGGAACCTCTTTCTAGAGTCCAGCAGTGAGGAGGTTGGGTGGGAGGAGTCTTTGCAGATTTTCTGAGCCCTGGTCAGGCAGCGGCTTTTTGCGATCTCCTGGATAAGAGGAAGAGGAGTCCTGATGATGTTTTCCGCCGTCCTCACCACTCTCTGGAGAGACTTCCAGTCTGAGGCATTGCACATTTTAACGCATTTATTGGCATCTCTAGTTACAAGCGGTTGTAACAGTAAATAATTAATAATTTTGCCTATGAATTTAAATATTTAAAAAAAAATGTTACGTAAAGAGTTGAACATATCTGTGGATTTGACCACTGTTTTTTTTTACAGAAAAAAACTGGCAGCTTAGTTGCCAGACTTTTACTGTAAAATATATGGTGTTACTTGAGTTTGACACCTGTGCACTAGACCAGTGTTTTTCAACCTTTTTTGAGCCAAGGCACGTTTTTTGCGTTGAAAAAATGCTGAGGCACACCACCAGCAGAAATCACTAAAATACAGTTGACAGTAAAAAGTCGTTGTCGCAATTTTTGGATATGACTTTAAACCATAACCAACCAAGCATCACTATAGCTCGTGTCTCAAAGTAGGTGTACTGTATCAATATAGCTCTTGTCTCAAAGTAGGTGTACTGTCACCACCTGTCACATCACGCCCTGACTTATTTTGTAATTTTTTGCTGTTTTCCTGTGTGTAGTGTTTTAGTTCTTGTCTTGCGCTCCTATTTTTGGGTATTTTCCTGTAGCAGTTTCATGTCTTCCTTTGAGCGATATTTCCCGCATCTACTTTGTTTTAGCAATCAATAATATTTCCGTTGTTTTCATCCTTCTTTGTGGGGACATTGTAGATTGTCATGTCATATTCGGATGTACTTTGTGGACGGCGTCTTGGCTCCACAGTAAGTCTTTGCTGTCGTCCAGCATTCTGTTTTTGTTGACTTTGTAGCCAGTTAGGTTTTAGTTTCGTTCTGCATACAGCCTTCCCTAAGCTTCAATGCCTTTTCTTAGGGGCACTCACCTTTTGTTTATTTTTGGTTTAAGCATTAGATACGACGACAAACCCTTGTCGTCTCACACAGCGTGTTCCTGACATCTACAAAGCAATTAACTACCGGCTCCCACCTACTGATACGGAAGAGTATTACACGGTTACTCTGCCGAGCTCTAGACAACACCGACACACGTTAACGGCACATAATTTGCAGATTACAATTAGTGGTTGGCAAAAAATATTTTTAACCCAAATATGTGAAATTACCAGTGACGTGCGGTGAGGTTGATGGCTGGTGAGGCACTGACTTCATCACAGTCAGATTTACAAACATATGAACCCTAAAGAGTATCTTATTCACCATTTGATTGGCAGCAGTTAACGGGTTATGTTTAAAAGCTCATACCAGCATTCTTCCCTGCTTGGCACTCAGCATCAAGGGTTGGAATTGGGGGTTAAATCACCAAAAATGATTCCCAGGCGCAGCGCCGCTGCTGCCCACTGCTCCCCTCACCTCCCAGGGGGTGATCAAGGGGATGGGTCAAATGCAGAGGACAAATTTCACCACACCTAGTGTGTGTGTGACAATCATTGGTACTTTAACTTAACTTTAACTTTACACATACAAACTGTAGCACATAAATAAGCACATTTAATAAAAAAAACGTTATTATGGTCTTACTTTTACTTAGAAATTAAGTCCATGCGCCGCAACTAAAGCCCTCACTTAAACTTTCCACGTGCAAGATTGAATCTATTTAAAAAAGTGTAACCGAGGGTTTATAAATGTCGCCTATACTGTATGAAACTACAAAATAACAAACACGGAGGCTCCAGTTTACACGAGGACCACTTTATTTACCTTCTTTCAAAAACCTCCGCAACGTGACATCACTTCCGCTCTTAGCGCCTTCAAAATAGGAGCTCAAGGCATATACTGTATAACAGCGCATAACAGGAACTTAACATCACAAAGAGGAAAGCCCATGAAAATAGGTTACAAAAGTTATTTAATAAGAAGCCAAAAAGTGCAAAAACAATAATGTTCGTGTTGGAGGAGTTGTGAATTAGGTACACCTGCAGTCTGCAAGTGTATCTAATGTTGTGTCCCTGCAGTCGTTCACAACTCCTCCAACACCAACATTATTGTTTTTGCACTTTTTGGCTTCTTATGAAATAATTTTTTTAAATAGATTCAATCTTGCACGTGGAAAGTTTAAGTGTGGGCTTTAGTTGATATAACAATTCTACGGCGGGGGTGCAGGAGGCGAGTCTCAGCCAGTGCGTCTTTTGCAGCCCTTTTATGATCGCTCAGCATAAGAAATACTTTACACACATACAGTTGTTGACAAAATACACTGTACATTATATACCTCAGCTAACTAAACTATGGAAATGTATAATATAGTTCATATAGCAATACAGTCTCACTGCACAGCAGGCCAGCAGTTAGCCGAGTCATTGCGCAATCCATGTTGAGGCACTGAGTGACGTGCCTCAACTGGCTGCTGTTCACCGCACCGTCTCTTCTCAGTATTTGAACGGCAAATGTGAAAATTCTGCGATTTTGAATAAAAATAATCTAAAACTGGTGAAGTTAAATGGAAAATAACTTTATAGTATAATTACTGGATACATTTAACAATTTACTTTTTTTTCTTTTTACTTTTTTTTTCTTTCCATGATGGCAGGTGAGGCCCCGCCTCACCTGCCTCTAGTAACTGCACGTCACTGGAAATTACATAATCTCCCACGGCACACCAGACTGTATCTCACGGCACACTAGTGTTCCGCGGCACAGTGGTTGAAAAACACTGCACTAGACACACCAATGAGCTAGTTTATAGATGTACAATAAAACACCTCATAGGAAGTTGCCATTTGTTATAACTTTGTGACATGATGCAATGCACATTAAGGAACATATCAAATATAAATGTGACAGATTGTAGCCAAAGGCTGATTTCCATCAGCATTTCATTGCAAAGAAACAAGCCCAGGGCTCCCACTAATTCAGCGTTATAGTGAGTTGTATTTTTCACAAGTGGGTAGACGGTCCCTGAAAATAATGCCTACATTAAACCGGTCCGCGGTGCCAAAAAAAGGTTGGGGACCACTGGATTAAGGCACTTCCTGTTGGCGTGGCCTTCAGACGAGCCAACTTCACTTTGGGGCTAAGTGACCAGAAGCATTAGCCAGCAAAAGTCCTTCCTGTTCTCACATCCTCTATGTGGGCAGCAGCAACCATGAAGCTTGGTGTCATCAAAATATGTTGCCCACCAAGTCTAGCGGACTATTTTGGTGCTGCAGCAAATGAGAGGCCGAGATCAGCAGAGGGAGGGACAACGTGGTCAATGTGCAGACAGTGGTTTTTCAACATACACTGTACATACCACATCTGTCATTTCAGCGTCAGCTTAATATTATGGTCTCATTGTGTCTGCCGCTGTGTGGAGTCCTCGCAGATAGATACAAGTCATACTAAACAAGCCTCCAGTCACCTTCCACATGTGCGGGGCGAGCCGCAGAAAGTCCCTCGCTTTTTTCCCTGGTCGTGTTGGACGGCAAACTTGTCCAGGCGCTGTTTCACCGGGGCTTTTCCCACCATTTCCCGCTGTTGTCCTTGGCGGACGTGTGCCTTTCTCCACTCGGCAAAGAAAACAGAAAGCGAAGCCAGCGAGCAACAAGGAGCTGCTGTTGCAGGTTGTCTTTTGAATGATGTCAAGTATGGACAAAGATCATGTATGAGATCATGTTCACGCTCAGGTCCAAAACAAAGGTCTGCTCATTTGTAATTAGTCACATATTAATGGTGTAATCTTTATTGCCAGCTCGTGGAATGTCAATGAATGGCAAACTTTAGAAAGTAAAGAACAGACAAAGCAACATTGTTTTCTGTAAATTTATAATACAATGCGAGTCTTTTTTCATCTGAGGCGGAGTGCTATTCATTTTTGTAAAATTCATTTTCATCGCATATTTCAACCCAGGCAAATATATATATACATATATATATATATATATATATATATATATATATATATATATATATATATATATATATATATATATATATATATATATATATATATATATATATATATATATATTTATATATTAGGGCTGCAACAACTAATCGATTAAAATCGATTATAAAAATAGATGGCGATTAATTTAGTCATCGTTTCGTTGGATCTATGCTTTGCGCAATTGAAGAAAAAAAAAATTATTATTATTTTTTTTAATAAACCTTTATTTATAAACTGCAACATGTACAAACAGCTGAGAAACAATAATCAAAATAGGTAAATAAGTATGGTGCCAGTATGCTGTTTTTTTCAATAAAATACTGGAAAGGATAAAAATGTAGTTTGTCTCTTTTATCCGATCATTAATCGATTAATCGAAGTAATAATTGACAGATTGATTGATGAACAAATTAATCGTTAGTTGCAACCCTAATATATATATATATATCCATCCATCCATTTTCTACCGCTTATTCCCTTTTGGGGTTGCGGGGGGCGCTGGAGCCTATCTCAGCTACAATCGGGCGGAAGGCGGGGTACACCCTGGACAAGTCGCCACCTCATCGCAGGGCCAACACAGATAGACAGACAACATTCACACTCACATTCACACACTAGGGCCAATTTAGTGTTGCCAATCAACCTATCCCCAGGTGCATGTCTTTGGAGGTGGGAGGAAGCCGGAGTACCGGAGGGAACCCACGCAGTCACGGGGAGAACATGCAAACTCCACACAGAAAGATCCCGAGCCCGGGATTGAACCTAAGACTACTCAGGACCTTCGTATTGTGAGGCAGATGCACTAACCCCTCTGCCACCGTGCTGCCTATATATATATATATATATATATATATATATATATATATTTTTTTTTTTTTTTTATATATATATATTAGGGCTGCAACTAATGATTAATTATATAATCGATTAATCTGCCGACTATTACTTCGATTAATCGATTAATAATCGGATAAAAGAGACAAACTACATTTCTATCCTTTCCAGTATTTTATTGAAAAAAATACCCCAGCATGCTGGTACCATACTTATTTTGATTACTGTTTCTCAGCTGTTTGTACATGTTGCAGTTTATAAATAAAGGTTTAAAAAAAAAAGAAGAACTTTTTTTTTTTTTAATTGCCTCTGCACATGCGCAAAGCATAGGTCCAACAAATTGATGACTAAATTAGTCGCCAACTAT